>NC_054707.1:1072218-1298596 GCF_016097555.1 Gigantopelta aegis
AACCTAACTGTTTTTAAATTAGTGATAGATTGGGTTTTTATTAAATTGTGCACATACGACGTCTTAGTTGTTATTCTGTAATGACTGTAACACGCCGACTGTTGGTGGATCTAAGTGCCGCCCCGAGAGAGGACATGACGTAGATCTCTATTGTATAGTATTATTCGTTATATGTGAAACAAGAACAAGGTTTTGGTAAACTGAAGTCTTTTTATGGCTGTGGCCAATAAAGGGGTCAGAATATTGTGTTGCTTATAATATTTCCTACTTTCGGTTCAAACAGCTAACGATAACCTGAGAACCTAGCTGATTTATGTCCTACTTTCGGTTCAAACAGCTAACGATAACCTGAGAACCTAGCTGATTTATGCCCTACTTTCGGTTCAAACAGCTAACGATAACCTGAGAACCTAGCTGATTTATGTCCTACTTTCGGTTCAAACAGCTAACGATAACCTGAGAACCTAGCTGATTTATGTATAGTTTAACCTTGTTTTGTTTAACGACACCACTAGATCGCATTGATGTATTAATTATCATCTACTGACTGCCATTTAGTAATGGCACAATTGTGATTTAGTAATGGCACAATTGTGATTTAGTAGATTTAGTAATGACACAATCGTGATTTAGTAATGGCACAATCGTGATTTAGTAATGGCACAATCGTGATTTAGTAATGGCACAATCAATGGCACAATCGTGATTTAGTAATGGCACAATCGTGATTTAGTAATGACACAATTGTGATTTAGTAATGGCACAATCGTGATTTAGTAATGGCACAATCAATGGCACAATCGAGATTTAGTAATGGCACAATCGTGATTTAGTAATGACACAATTGTGATTTAGTAATGACACAATCGTGATTTAGTAATGGCACAATCGTGATTTAGTAATGACACAATCGTGATTTAGTAATGGCACAATCTTTCAAATGGCGATGCAATCATGCTACTTGATACAAGTGTCATTGGATCACCCCCCCACCCACACAACCCCTCCCCCACACAATCCCTCCCCCACACAACCCCCTCCCCCACACAATCCCTCCCCTACACAACCCCTCCCCCACACAATCCCTCCCCACACAACCCCTCCCCCACACAATCCCTCCCCCACACAACCCCTCCCCCACACAATCCCTCCCCCACACAACCCCACACAACCCCTCCCCCACACAACCCCTCCCCCACACAATCCCTCCCCCACACAATCCCTCCCTCACACAACCCCTCCCACACAACCCCTCCCACACAATCCTTCCCCCACACAACCCCTCCCCCACACAACCCCTCCCACACACAACCCCTCCCACACAATCCCTCCCCCACACAACCCCTCCCACACAACCCCTCCCACACAACCCCTCCCACACAACCCCTCCCCCACACAATCCCTCCCCCACACAACCCCTCCCCCACACAACCACAACCCCTCCCCCACACAATCCCTCCCCCACACAACCCCTCCCCCACACAACCACAGCCCCTCCCCCACACAACCACAACCCCTCCCCCACACAATCCCTCCCCCACACAACCCCTCCCCCACACAACCCACAACCACTCCCCCCCCAACCCCTCCCCCACACAACCCCTCCCCCACACAACCACAACCCCTCCCCCACCCCCACCCCCGTCCAATCTGTCAGGGATACAGATCCCTTTCTGAATTCCCCTTGTGTGGGTTTTATTGTCAGATTTCATTACATATTTCTTCGTATTTCGGTCTGTCAGGCTGGTTACAACTTACCAAAATATTTAACGCTTACGATCATCAGAAACAAAGCCGAATTCACTACACTCTCAATTTTTGCGACTTCTCTGTGGATTGCAGACATGTAAGGAAGATGCGATGATGCTTGAGAGAGCTTAAACGAGCTTTGAAAAATAATCCCAGATTAAGATCATCGTGAACCTAAGCCTAGGCATAAAATAATGTATCCAAAGAACCAATGGGCACTAACATAATGTGTAGATATGTGTAGGTCCTAGGCAAAACCGAAAACAAACACAACCTCTGTGGGTACGTGTAGGTCCTAGGCAAAACCGAAAACAAACACAACCTCTGTGGGTACGTGTAGGTCCTAGGCAGAACCGAAAACAAACACAACCTCTGTGGGTACGTGTAGGTCCTAGGCAGAACCGAAAACAAACACAACCTCTGTGGGTACGTGTAGGTCCTAGGCAGAACCGAAAACCCACACTATGTATGTATGTATGTATGTATGTGTATGTGTGCGTGTGTGTGTGCGTGCGATCGTGTGTGTGTGTGTGTGTGTGTGTGTGTGTGTGTGTGTGTGTATGTATGTATGTATGTATGATTTTATCAAATTTAATACAGTAAAAAAGAAAAAGAAAAAACGGTTTGATGGGTGCGGACCCGTTACCCCACCCCTCGCTATGCCACTGATACTATCAGTCAGCAGTATTATCAATAATTGTTTTGGCTTCCTTATTTTTAAGATAAGTAGCAACTGGAAGTCATGACAGAGGTACATTAAACACATTAAAATGCATGTAGCAAATAATGTTATTGCAAATACTTTGAGAAACGTCACGCTGCTCCATGTAAACACATTAAAATGCATGTAGCAAATAATGTTATTGCAAATACTTTGAGAAACGTCACGCTGCTCCATGTAAACACATCAAAATGCATGTGGCAAATAATGTTATTGCAAATAGGTTGAGAAACGTCACGCTGCTCCATGTAAACACATCAAAAATGCATGTGGCAAATACTGTTATTGCAAATAGGTTGAGAAACGTCACGCTGTTCCATGTAAACACATTAAAATGCATGTAGCAAATAATGTCATTGCAAATGAGTTGAGAAACGTCACGCTGTTCCATGTAAACACAGTAAAATGCATGTAGCAAATAATGGCATTGCAAATGGGTTGAGAAACGTCACGCTGTTCCATGTATACATGCATAAACGTACGAGACAGTACTGGAGAAAATCATCAAATTCGGGCAAAAATAAGCTGACCTGAACCTGTTCACCAGATATTTCAAACATTCTACCCACAGTATTAGTTGTAATCCATGTAAGAATGCATAGTTATTCGTTTGCAGCCCTATTTAGCTGTTTGGCAGTATTGCTAATATGAATAAATGTTGTTATACAGATTCGGGCATTTTCGTTGAATTCGGGCAAAAATCGGCCTGTCCCCCCCCCCCCCCCCCCCTTACAAAAATGGGAGCCCATACGTCTATGTATACAAGTGTGTAAATTAAATGCTACACCGGTTCAGTTGTGATACGTTTTGAGAGACGGCCTTGGTGCTCGACATATCGGTGTTAAACGATACCAGAGGACGTTGATAAAGCGGTCTGAAATACATCACCGGGATTCTACAGTGATACAAAATCAATACAAAACCAATCAGCTATTATAGGAGCTTGTTCCAATCATACATTTGAGTAGGACCAGTAGCATATGTTGTTTTCAAAGAAGAAAATACACACACAATAATAATAATAAAAAGGAAGAAGATAATGATTAAGAAAAACTGTAGCGAAGGGCGGTGAATTGTTACTATTATCCTGTTCAATTATTTAGACCCAAAGTTTTTTGCAAATGTTAAGTTTATTTCCTATTCGATATTTGTTTTCTTTGCATTTACATGAAAACAAACCCAAACCCCGACAGGTTTTATATACAAATCATCATATAAAATGCACGAAGTTGACTTAATTCCACTTTTTAAAAATCTCTGTGTCTTTTGAATGCACGTTATTTCTCCTATAAATAACTAAGGTCATTTGCATATCAAAAGCATCATTCTATAGTGTGTTTCATACTAATGTTCGGTTCTATCGTCCTATCCGCACAAATCGTAGTATGACCTATATTTAAGAAAATATCTGTAAACATGAAGCAGGCGCGGATTCAGGTGGGGAGTTCAAGTGACAAAACCTCAGTTTGAAAAAAACCATGTATCAAATATTATAATTATATTGTGGAATACACAAGCGCGCGCGCTGAAGGGAGAGGCAGACAGACAAAGAGAGAGAGAGAGAGAGAGAGAGAGAGAGAGAGAGAGAGAGAGAGAGAGAGAGAGAGAGAGACGTCATTTATGTAACGACGCACTCAACATATTTTAATCTATGGTTATATGGTTATAGGGAGAGAGAGAGAGAGAGAAGAATATGGTATGCATGTGATTGGTGGAGGTGTGACCCTCTGCACAACCCCAACCCCACTTAAGGCTTCTTTTGTATATGGAGCGGGACGTAGCTCAGAGGTAAAGCGTTCGCTCATGGTAGGTCGACTGATCGATCCCACATGGTGGACCCATTGGGTTGTGTCTAGTTCCAGCCTGTGCACCACAACTGATGTATAAAGGCTGTGGTATGTGCTATCCTGTCTATGGGATGGTGCATATAAAACGTCCCTTATTGCTTATCAAAATTGCTTATCGGAAACAGTGGCCCATGTGGCGGAAGCGAGTTTCTTTCTCACTGTCATAATGCTCCTTAACCGTTTTGTCTGACGCCACATAAACGTATATCAAATGCGTTGAGTGTGTCGTTAAATAAACATTTCTCTCGTATGTATGTGTAGTCTATATGCATTTCTAGTCGATTAGTTTATAGGTTGTTAGGTTGTTTGATAGTGAATGATATGGAAATAAATTGTTTTTGGTGTTAAAGAGTTATGCATACATTAAAGTAATACTCCTGATGGATATGGAGAAATAACTTAATCAGTCGACGAACTCATTTCTTCATCACTATCTTCGTTAAGGAGGACTATCACAGGGGGTATTTTATTTCTTATAAAACTATTTTGTTTTCTAAAATCTTCTTCGATCTTTATTACATGTTTAACTGCGTCAGAGAAGTGTGTAGGTGTGACAGAGCTCAATGCATGTGCAAGTTCTCTCCGCACCGTGGTCATTTTACCATCATTATGACGAGCTATGTGCCCTTTGACTTGACTCCAGATCAGTTCTATCGGATTGAGTTCAGAATGTCTTGGCGGCAGTCTTAGACACAAGTGCCCATGGCGTTCAGCAATATCACCAGTAACAAATTGCTTTGCACATTTGTTACTTTTCACAAGTTCATAAAGAACTGGCTTTGTCATGTTACTCTCAAAAGGTATATTTTTGTTTCGTAGCCACGACTGAATTTCTTCCTTTTTAGCGTTTAGTGCAGGATATCGTGTAATCTCAGTTAATTTGTTGTGGTAGCTTGCGTTATCCATGACGATAACAGAAGGTTCTGGTAGAGAAGGCATAAGTTGTTCTTCAAACCATTTGATGAAATTTTCATGATTCATCTCACCATGATAGTCTCCGTCTGTTTTTTTAGCCTCAAAGATCAATTCACAGCCATCTATCAATCCATATTTATCACAGCCAGCATGACAAATAATAAGTCTTTTTCCCTTCCCAGTCACCGAACAGAGTTTAGGAACTCGATCAGCAGCGTCTGATTTCGGCAGGTGATTGGCGGTACTTGTGCCCGGGTGGATATCTGTCCAGTGGTGGGATGTTGTGTGGTTGACATTCACCCAGGTCTCATCTTGATACACTATTAAATACCCCTCTTCTCGTAAACTGGATATTTCATGGAGATAGGACATTCTCCTGTCTGATATATTGGCGTCCTCAAAAATTACTTTTCCGGTTGTAGACATATGTTGGTATTTAAAATCGAGGTCATGGAATGTTCTTCGTAAAGTTGATATGGATATGTTGATTCCACATTCCTCCCTTAAAGCCACGTTAATCTTATGTAATGTAGGTAATTCGCCCTCTCTATAAAATCTGTATACTCGTCGTTTAATAACATCTTTATCAAATAAATCGATGAGTTTTCGGTCGCGTTTTTTAACAGTGATTTATGTGCTTGGATTCGTAGAGCTTAGATTTTTCACAGTTCTTTTTACTTTTGAAACCGAAACTTTAAGTGCAGCGGCAACTCGATCGACAATTCAGTAAGAAGCATACCTAGGTCTACCGCGCTGATATTCATCTTCAAAATAATCGAAAACGTTCTTAATACACGATTTTACATCAACTGAAGTGTTTTTCGATTTACCCATATTTTTCCTCAAATAACAATAACAAGAATGTCGACTAATACATTTTCAATGAATTTATATACCCTACCTAACTTGTATTTTACGTGGTTTACACATTGCTACAATAGCACGTGCAGTCATAGATCGAAATAATGATGTTATTGACCAAGCAGTGCTATCGTATTTTGAACATTCAGGGCTGTGTCTGCGGGATGAAAAAGTGGTTGAACCCATACGAGTCCGAACAATAGCCCTTTGGTTTTTCGCATTACAAATGTAACACCCAACCCCCAAACCCCAGCCCCTAGCACCACCCTAAATACTATATATATATATATATATATATATATATATATATATATATATATATATATATATATACGTATGAGTTCCCAATTTAGAGGCAAATTAAATAACATTTTTATTATTATTTGATGTTGGTGGCCTTTGACATTTTATCCCCCCCCCCCCGGTCTTCTGGGTCCGGCCCTGCATTAAATTTATTTATAAATTTGGAAAGCACATTCCTGCGGTGTGTGAGGTGATTTGTGTTTATTACTGTGCTACACCTCAGTTGTGTTAGGTTAGGTATGGTATCCTAATATATAATTGATATAATAAAATAAAAATACATAATACATTAGCTAAATTTATTAAATATAATGCACCTACAAGAAAAGGTTACATGTTCTGTTTGTTTACATCTATGTTTAACGGAAAGATTAGACAATGCTGTTACACATTGCAAAACAATAATAACCTTGATTTAGTGAGACAAGCTATAATGGCCTTCACGTAGCCTCAGATCCCAATGTTTTGATATGCAAATGACCGTAGTTATTTATAGGAGAAATAACGTGCATTCAAAAGACACAAAGATTTTTAAAAAGTGGAATTAAGTCAACTTCGTGCATTTTATATGATGATTTGTATATAAAACCTGTCAGGGTTTGGGTTTGTTTTCATGTAAATGCAAAGAAAACAAATATCGAATAGGAAATAAACGTAACATTTGCAAAAAACTTTGGGTCTAAATAATTGAACAGGATAATAGTGAATGTTTTCCTCACTGTCAGTAAGCGACATGTGCCCAGTTCTTCTTTACAGTGTGCATTTTTTGTGTCAGAGGCGTGTATGCAACCATAATAGAAATAAAGATTATATGCAAATGTAACTAACAAATAAATATCAACCTCCACAGAGGGGATTCGAACCACAGACTCTCAGTACGAGATAATAAGGAAATTCCCACTAGCTACTAGCCCCAACACTACTACAGAAATAGTTGGATTACAATACAAAAATCATAGAAGGCTAATTTTGGTAATATAGTCCGCCAGGATACGTTTCAACGAAAATAATGCACTCTAGAATGTTTAAAATTAAATCTACCCACAACCATAAATGTTCGAATTGAACAAATAATTGGAACTCGGTGTTTCCATTGCAATGGAATTAGGCCTACACTCCTGTCAGAACTGGACAAAATGTGTTTTCCTTCTTGACTTCTACGACTGTCCAGTTGCTAGTTTGGGCGCTCTTACAACTCGATACTCGTCGAATCACCCACCCATTGGTTGTTAATCTGAGCACACCCGTCGTAAATCCGGAGTTAGGGAAATTACAACGCCACAGTCGAGTTTGTCAACTTTCTACTAGCATAACATCAATCGTTGACCAATTCTGTTATGAAACGCCCAGCTATAGGCAAACTGAATTTACCAGATCATCAATCGTTGACCAATTCTGTTATGAAATGCCCAGCTATAGGCAAACTGAATTTACCAGATCATCAATCGTTGACGAATTCTGTTATGAAATGCCCAGCTATAGGCAAACTGAATTTACCAGATCCTCTATCACAACATCAATGTCATGTTCGGTGAATATTAAGTTTACGTCATCGTTATATACAAACATATCTATGTCCATGTTCGGCGTGGCAAACTCTTTAACATTAAAAATATCAATTATATCATGTAACAG
Source organism: Gigantopelta aegis (assembly GCF_016097555.1). Taxonomy (NCBI): domain Eukaryota; kingdom Metazoa; phylum Mollusca; class Gastropoda; order Neomphalida; family Peltospiridae; genus Gigantopelta; species Gigantopelta aegis. The sequence goes on from NC_054707.1 coordinate 1,080,250, forward strand.
ATAATTCAGATAAAAGAATATTTCAGCAAGAGACACGAATACTGACATTATCTCCCAAAATAGGGACAATGACCGATTTATACACCATGTACACGTGCGTGCGTGCATAGCACTATATACGCACCCCGTGTATATATACACAATGCACATTACATGTATGTAATATTACTATACACACATTATATGTAGGTAGCATTATCCTTATCAGCATTACTATTATTATATATTTGATGTACCCATTACATGAACTTACTGTGTTGTCCAAAGCATGCCATTTGTATATGGTTCATATATACTGTGTTGTCCAATGCATGCCATTTGTATATGGTTCATATATACTGTGTTGTCCAAAGCATGCCATTTGTATATGGTTCATATATACTGTGTTGTCCAAAGCATGCCATTTGTATATGATTCATATATACTGTGTTGTCCAAAGCATGCCATTTGTATATGGTTCATATATACTGTGTTGTCCAATGCATGCCATTTGTATATGATTCATATATACTGTGTTGTCCAAAGCATGCCATTTGTATATGATTCATATATACTGTGTTGTCCAATGCATGCCATTTGTATATGGTTCATATATACTGTGTTGTCCAAAGCATGCCATTTGTATATGGTTCATATATACTGTGTTGTCCAATGCATGCCATTTGTATATGGTTCATATATACTGTGTTGTCCAAAGCATGCCATTTGTATATGGTTCATATATACTGTGTTGTCCAATGCATGCCATTTGTATATGGTTCATATATACTGTGTTGTCCAATGCATGCCATTTGTATATGGTTCATATATACTGTGTTGTCCAAAGCATGCCATTTGTATATGGTTCATATATACTGTGTTGTCCAAAGCATGCCATTTGTATATGGTTCATATATACTGTGTTGTCCAATGCATGCCATTTGTATATGATTCATATATACTGTGTTGTCCAAAGCATGCCATTTGTATATGATTCATATATACTGTGTTGTCCAATGCATGCCATTTGTATATGGTTCATATATACTGTGTTGTCCAAAGCATGCCATTTGTATATGGTTCATATATACTGTGTTGTCCAATGCATGCCATTTGTATATGGTTCATATATACTGTGTTGTCCAAAGCATGCCATTTGTTTATGGTTCATATATACTGTGTTGTCCAAAGCATGCCATTTGTATATGGTTCATATATACTGTGTTGTCCAATGCATGCCATTTGTATATGGTTCATATATACTGTGTTGTCCAAAGCATGCCATTTGTATATGGTTCATATATGAAATACAGGATTTGAATTGAAAATACTGGGATGGTGCATATAAAAGATCTCTTGCTACTAATGGAAAAATGTAGTGGGTTTCCTCTCTATGACTTTCAAAATTACCAAATGTTTGACATCCAGTAGCCGATATTAATAAATTAATGTGGTGTTGTTAAACAAAACAAACTCTTTATTTTAAATACCTGGCTTTTGGATTAGTTTAAATACCTGGCTTTTGGATTAGTTTAAATACCTGGCTTTTGGATTAGTTTAAATACCTGGCTTTTGGATTAGTTTAAATACAATACCTGGCTTTTGGATTAGTTTAAATACCTGGCTTTTGGATTAGTTTAAATACCTGGCTTTTGGATTAGTTTAAATACAATACCTGGCTTTTGGATTAGTTTAAATACCTGGCTTTTGGATTAGTTTAAATACCTGGCTTTTGGATTAGTTTAAATACAATACCTGGCTTTTGGATTAGTTTAAATACCTGGCTTTTGGATTAGTTTAAATACCTGGCTTTTGGATTAGTTTAAATACCTGGCTTTTGGATTAGTTTAAATACAATATCTGGCTTTTGGATTAGTTTAAATACCTGGCTTTTGGATTAGTTTAAATACCTGGCTTTTGGATTAGTTTAAATACCTGGCTTTTGGATTAGTTGGATTAGTAATGTCCAGAACATTATTGCCTTTTTGTTACAATGATAATTTAGTCCATTTCCTGCCAAACTCAGTATACTAAAGCACGTTACTCTATACAAGATTTAGGAAGTACTAGTATAGGAGCCACAACAGAATGTTTCTAGGGAGACTTGCAACATCCACACAGGGCATCTATACAACATTTAGGAAGTACTAGTATAGGAGCCACAACAGAATGTTTCTAGGGAGACTTGCAACATCCACACAGGGCATCTATACAAGATTTAGGAAGTACTAGTATAGGAGCCACAACAGAATGTTTCTAGGGAGACTTGCAACATCCACACAGGGCATCTATACAACATTTAGGAAGTACTAGTATAGGAGCCACAACAGAATGTTTCTAGGGAGACTTGCAACATCCACACAGGGCATCTATACAACATTTAGGAAGTACTAGTATAGGAGCCACAAAAGAATGTTTCTAGGGAGACTTGCAACATCCACACAGGGCATCTATACAACATTTAGGAAGTACTAGTATAGGAGCCACAACAGAATGTTTCTAGGGAGACTTGCAACATCCACACAGGGCATCTATACAACATTTAGGAAGTACTAGTATAGGAGCCACAAAAGAATGTTTCTAGGGAGACTTGCAACATCCACACAGGGCATCTATACAAGATTTAGGAAGTACTAGTATAGGAGCCACAACAGAATGTTTCTAGGGAGACTTGCAACATCCACACAGGGCATCTATACAACATTTAGGAAGTACTAGTATAGGAGCCACAACAGAATGTTTCTAGGGAGACTTGCAACATCCACACAGGGCATCTATACAACATTTAGGAAGTACTAGTATAGGAGCCACAACAGAATGTTTCTAGGGAGACTTGCAACATCCACACAGGGCATCTATACAACATTTAGGAAGTACTAGTATAGGAGCCACAAAAGAATGTTTCTAGGGAGACTTGCAACATCCACACAGGGCATCTATACAACATTTAGGAAGTACTAGTATAGGAGCCACAACAGAATGTTTCTAGGGAGACTTGCAACATCAACACAGGGCATCTACGGTAATCCAAAGTACTATGTGGAGGGTTTCCGTGGTAATTTGAAATTTGAGAAAAGAGGGTGCACAACCTCAGAACCCTCCCCATGGATCCATGTGTGTAGTAATAGTCATATTAGTAATAATTAAAGTATGTTTTGTTTAACGACATCACTAGAGCTCATTGATTTATTAATCAATGGCTGTTGGATGTCAAACAAGTGGTAATTCTGACAGTTTAAACCAGAAATCCACAAAAACATTCCATTATTAGCAGCAAAATATATTTTATATGCACTTTCTCACATACAGAACATCACATACCATGACCTTTGACAAATCAGGCACTGATTGGGATGGGGAAAACAATCAGAGAATGGGTCCAACTTTGTGGTTCTATCTTGCAATACTAGCACCTCATGTAAATACTGTACTGATTAAGCTAAATCCCACCCCATTAATAGTAGTAATAGTAATAGTAGTAGTATAGTAGTAGTAGTAGTAGTAGTAGTAGTAGTAATAGTAATAGTAATAGTAGCAGTAATAGTAATAGTAGTAGTAGTAATAATAGTAATAGTAGTAGTAGTAGTAGTAGTAGTAGTAGTAATAGTAATAGTAGTAGTAATAGTAGTAGTAATAGTAATAGTAGTAGTAATAGTAGTATTAATAGTAATAGTAGTAGTAGTAGTAATAGTAGTAGTAGTAGTAGTAGTAGTAGTAGTAATAGTAGTAGTAGTAATAGTAGTAGTAGTATATAGTAGTAGTAGTAGTAGTAGTAGTAGTAGTAGTAGTATAGTAGTAGTAGTAGTAGTAGTAGTAGTAGTAGTAGTAGTAGTAGTAGTAGTAGTAGTAGTAGTAGTAGTAGTAGTAGTAGTAATATAGTAGTAGTAGTAGTAGTAGTAATAGTAGTAGTAGTAGTAGTATAGTAGTAATAGTAGTAGTAGTAGTAGTAGTAGTAGTAGTAGTAGTAGTAGTAGTAATAGTAATAGTAGTAGTAGTAGTAGTAGTAGTAGTAATAGTAGTAGTAGTAATAGTAGTAGTAGTAGTAGTAGTAGTAGTAGTAGTAGTAGTAGTAGTAGTAGTAGTAGTATATAGTAGTAGTAATAGTAGTAGTAGTAATAGTAGTAGTAGTAGTAGTAGTAATATAGTAGTAGTAGTAGTAGTATAATAGTAGTAGTAGTAGTAATATAGTAGTAGTAGTAGTATAGTAGTAGTAGTAGTAGTAGTAGTAGTAGTAGTAGTAGTATAGTAGTAGTAGTAGTAGTAGTAGTAGTAGTAGTAGTAGTAGTAATATAGTAGTAGTAGTAATATAGTAGTAGTAGTAGTAGTAGTAGTAGTATAGTAGTAGTAGTAGTAGTAGTAGTAGTAGTAGTAGTAGTAGCATAGTAGTAGTAGTAGTAATATAGTAGTAGTAGTAATATAGTAGTAGTAGTAATATAGTAGTAGTAGTAGTAGTAATATAGTAGTAGTAGTAGTAGTAATATAGTAGTAGTAGTAGTAGTAATATAGTAGTAGTAGTATAGTAGTAGTAGTAGTAGTAGTAGTAATATAGTAGTAGTAGTAGTAGTAGTAGTAGTAGTAGTAGTAGTAATATAGTAGTAGTAGTAGTAATAATATAGTAGTAGTAGTAGTAATATAGTAGTAGTAGTAGTAGTAATATAGTAGTAGTAGTAATAGTAGTAGTAGTAGTAGTAGTAGTAATAGTAGTAGTAGTAGTAGTAATATAGTAGTAGTAGTAGTAATATAGTAGTAGTAGTAGTAGTAATATAGTAGTAGTAGTAGTAGTAGTAATATAGTAGTAATATAGTAGTAATAGTAGTAGTAGTAGTAGTAGTAGTAGTAGTAGTAATATAGTAGTAGTAGTAGTAGTAGTAGTAGTAGTAGTAGTAGTAGTAGTAGTAGTAGTAGTAGTATATAGTAGTAGTAATAGTAGTAGTAGTAGTAGTAGTAGTAGTAGTAGTAGTAGTAGTAGTAGTAGTAGTAGTAGTAGTAGTAGTATAGTAGTAGTAGTAGTAGTAATATAGTAGTAGTAGTAATATAGTAGTAGTAGTAGTAGTAGTATATAGTAGTAGTAGTAGTAGTAGTAGTAGTAGTAGTAGTAGTAGTAGTAGTAGTAATAATATAGTAGTAGTAGTAGTAGTAGTAATATAGTAGTAGTAATATAGTAGTAGTAGTAATATCTTAGTAGTAGTAATATAGTAGTGGTAGTAGTAATATAGTAGTAGTAGTTTTAGTAATAGTACTACTAGTAGTAGTAGTAATACTAGTAGTAATATAGTAGTAGTAGTAGTAGTAGTAGTAATATAGTAGTAATAGTAGTAGTAATATAGTAGTAGTAGTAGTATCTTAGTAGTAGTAATATAGTAGTAGTAGTAGTAATATAGTAGTAGTAGTTTTAGTAATAGTACTACTAGTAGTAGTAGTAATATAGTAGTAGTAGTAGTAGTAGTAGTAGTAATATAATAGTAGTAGTAGTAGTAGTAGTAATATAATAGTAGTAGTAGTAGTAATAATATAGTAGTAGTAGTAGTAGTACTAGTAGTAATATAGTAGTAGTAGTAGTACTAGTAGTAGTAGTAATATAGTAGTAGTAGTACTAGTAGTAATATAGTAGTAGTAGTAGTAGTAGTAATATAGTAGTAGTAGTAGTAGTAGTAGTAGTAGTAGTAGTAATATAGTAGTAGTAATATAGTAGTAGTAATATAGTAGTACTACTAGTAGTAGTAATATAGTAGTAGTAGTAGTAATATAGTAGTAGTAGTAATATAGAAGTGGTAGTAGTAGTAGTAATATAGAAGTAGTAGTAGTAATATAGTAGTAGTAGTAATAAAGTAGTAGTAGTAGTAATATAGTAGTAGTAGTAGTAGTAGTAATATAGTAGTAGTAGCAGTAGTAGTAGTAGTAGGAATATAGTAGTAGTAGTAGTAGTAGTAGTAATAATAGTAGTAGTAGTAGTAGTAGTAATATAGTAGTAGTAGAACTAGTAGTAATATAGTAGTAGTAGTAGTAATATAGTAGTAGTAGTAGTAGTAATATAGTAGTAATAGTAGTAGTAGTAATATAGTAGTAGTAGTAATATAGTAGTACTACTAGTAGTAGTAATATAGTAGTAGTAGTAGTAGTAGTAGTAGTAGTAGTAGTAGTAATATAGTAGTAGTAGTAATATAGAAGTGGTAGTAGTAGTAGTAATATAGAAGTAGTAGTAGTAATATAGTAGTAGTAGTAATAAAGTAGTAGTAGTAGTAATATAGTAGTAGTAGTAGTAGTAGTAGTAGTAGTAGTAGTAGTAGTAGTAGTAGTAGTAGTATAGTAGTAGTTGTAGTAGTAGTAGTAATATAGTAGTAGTAGTAGTAGTAGTAGTAGTAGTAGTAGTAGTAGTAGTAGTAGTATAGTAGTAGTAGTAGTAGTAGTAGTAGTAGTAGTAGTAGTAGTAGTAGTAGTAGTAGTAGTAGTAGTAGTAGTAGTAGTAGTAGTAGTAGTAGTAGTAGTAATATAGTAGTAGTAGTAGTAGTAGTAATATAGTAGTAGTAGTAGTAGTAATATAGTAGTAGTAGTAGTAGTATAGTAGTAGTATAGTAGTAGTAGTAGTAGTAGTAATATAGTAGTAGTAGTAGTAATATAGTAGCAGTAGTAGTATCTTAGTAGTAGTAGTTTTAGTAATAGTACTACTAGCAGTAGTAGTAGTAGTAGTAATATAGTAGTAGTAGTAGTAGTAGTAGTAGTAATATAGTAGTAGTAGTAGTAGTAATATAGTAGTAGTAGTAGTAGTAGTAGTAGTAGTATAGTAGTAGTAGTAATAGTAGTAGTAATAGTAGTAGTAGTAGTAGTATAGTAGTAGTAGTAATAGTAGTAGTAGTAATAGTAGTAGTAGTAGTAATATAGTAGTAGTAGTAGTAGTAGTAGTAATATAGTAGTAATATAGTAGTAGTAGTAGTAGTAATATAGTAGTAGTAGTAGTAGTAGTAGTAATATAGTAGTAGTAGTAGTAGTAATATAGTAGTAGTAGTAGTAGTATAGTAGTAGTATAGTAGTAGTAGTAGTAGTAATATAGTAGTAGTAGTAGTAGTAGTAGTAGTAGTAGTAGTATAGTAGTAGTAGTAATAGTAGTAGTAGTAATAGTAGTAGTAGTAGTAATATAGTAGTAGTAGTAGTAGTAATATAGTAGTAGTAGTAGTATAGTAGTAGTAGTAATAGTAGTAGTAGTAATAGTAGTAGTAGTAGTAATATAGTAGTAGTAGTAGTAGTAGTAGTAATATAGTAGTAATATAGTAGTAGTAGTAGTAGTAATATAGTAGTAGTAGTAGTAGTAGAAGTAGTAATATAGTAGTAGTAGTAGTAGTAATATAGTAGTAGTAGTAGTAGTATAGTAGTAGTATAGTAGTAGTAGTAGTAGTAGTAATATAGTAGTAGTAGTAGTAATATAGTAGCAGTAGTAGTATCTTAGTAGTAGTAATATAGTAGTAGTAGTTTTAGTAATAGTACTACTAGAAGTAGTAGTAGTAGTAATATAGTAGTAGTATCTTAGTAGTAGTAATATAGTAGTAGTTTTAGTAATAGTACTACTAGAAGTAGTAGTAGTAGTAATATAGTAGTAGTAGTAGTAAGTACTAGTAGTAGTAGTAATATAGTAGTAGTAGTAGTAGTAGTAATATAGTAGTAGTAGTAGTACTAGTAGTAGTAGTAATATAGTAGTAGTACTAGTAGTAATATAGTAGTAGTAGTAGTAGTAGTAGTAATATAGTAGTAGTAGCAGTAGTAGTAGTAGTAATATAGTAGTAGTAGTAGTAATATAAACCTTTGAATCAAGACCCTGGACCCCCATATACCTCGCGCCTTTGGCGTTTGTTGAGTTACACACACACCCAATAATGTCCACCATGCTACGGGTCTGATAATTATATTGATTTTAGAAGGATTTGGATTGTAAGAACCGTGTACCTATTGTATGTTTAATCCTACAAATAGAGAAGTTTTAACTTAATCTTTTTTCTTTAGGTACAAACCAAAATTCCAACATATACGTGTATGTATCAATTCTAGCATCTAAACTGGAAGACCCAGGTGCTGGGGTGTCGTTAAACATTCATTCATTCAGTAGAGCCGGGTGCTGGGGTGTCGTTAAACATTCATTCATTCAGTAGAGCGAAACCGATCGATGTTTAATTACAATCGACCATCACTGTAGAATACTGAAGAAAGGTTACAGTGATAATTAGTAGTTTAGTTAAGTGAATTTCTCCATATATTTCATGATAAAGTAAAAATAAAACCAGAAGCTTCTATATAAGAATATATATTTATTACCTCACAACAAATACATCACAAATATTACATTATTACTGTGTGTCAAACATGATTTAAAATCAAATACTTCTTCCAGATATTATTTGAACCAATGTCCATTCTCCTGTTATTACTTACTGTCTGTGAGAACATTCAATAATCAGTACAAAGTAAATGCATACTATACCCCTTGCAAATGTGTTAAACAGATAGGTAAACATTGAATATGTTTTGTCGAATACAAATAAGTTGCTAAAATTCCGAACCTAATACAAAGACATGTGGTTTTTACCTTATTCTTTACATAATAATAAGTTGCTAAAATTCTGAATCTATATATAAAGAATCTATATATATGCAATCTCAGTTCAAAGTGCGACTGCAAGTGGTATCTTTAATTCTGTTCAAATGAAAACATTATTGTCAAAATAGTTGCAAAGCTGTCAAAATATGAACACTGAGATGCAAATGAAGCATTAAACATTGTGATCCTGTTTTCACGACATGCAGGGCTAGCCTTGGGTGAGAAAAACATTTTGCCAAATTGTCTATTAAACGTTAAAAATGGCAGAAATCATCAGTTATTTTCTAAAAAATGGCAATTATTACGTGAAATTATTTCGCCAAATTAAAAAAAAAATTGCCAACTGCTTTCAAAATTCGCAATTGGTGAACTTGACAAGTGCCAGAGCTAGCCCTGGTATGTGTGTGCATCAAGCAGAATTAGACTTGAGTAACAGTAGTAGTAGTAGCAGAATTAGACTTGAGTAACAGTAGTAGTAGTAGCAGAATTAGACTTGAGTAACAGTAGTAGTAGTAGCAGAATTAGACTTGACCTAGTATATTTTCAAGTATATATATATTCCATTTAGTTATTGTTTTTCAAACATAAATTAATTAACTCCATAACTAGTCACAAATTATAAACCAAATGTTTTAATGTTTGTCTTTTATATAATATGCAAAAAAAAAATTATTCTATAAACCGACATGCGATTAAGTGGATTCGACTGTACTGACTTTTAGTTTGAAATAAAGCATTAAAAAACAGCTGAATGCAATACAGCGATTGAAAGATGTGTTCCAGTTTATACTCTCTTAATAATGCAAATCTATAAAGTAATTCTTTGAAATTATTAAAATACCATAAGGTTCCACTTAATTTAAAACATCACTTTGGGGTATGTTTAATATTAATAAAATATATACATGTGAAAAGCAAACAAGTAAAAAACCCCACATTATAACAACAGGATTAAGTAGACTTATGACGTTGTAATGTTTTACACACAGTACACATGGTTCATGTCAAGAACTATCACCGGAGTTTAAGTGAGGATTGTTTTTCATTAAAAAACATTTACACATGTTCAATAGAGTTCAGATCAGGCGATGAGAAGGTAAAACCAAGTGCCATTATTTGCCCCCAGAACATGCACTACAGCCACATGTTTCAGGTACGGTATAAGTCTTTGTCACCTTCCTGCCACTAGCGGAACATACCAGTTCTATTGTCTTTGTGCCTGTGTGGGCCGGCTGACAGCAGCTGCACTTGTTGGTGAATCCGCCCATGAGTGCGGCGTAGTGTGACGTAGAGGCGCAGTAGCCGGCGCACTCCTTGAGATCCCGAACGGGCTGCACGTTCTGACACACTTCTCCCTTGTCATGGACCTTGAAGAATCCTATCGACTGCTGCGGCTGACCGAACACCAGTCTTGGGGAACATGACTGACAAACACTGGAGGCATTGGTGGGCATGATTTCTGAAGAATAATTTTTTTTATTTGTTAATAAAATAATCAATGTGATTATAATACAGTTAAAACCCTTTAAACTGAATACCTAAGGGACCAAGTGAAATGTTTGGTATTAAGGAGTACCTGGATAAGATAGGTTCTGTTCTGTATTCATATTTAAAAAGGGGAAAATGTCCAGTTTTGAAGTAATTCCGGTTTACTGATTGTCTAATTTTACTGTAATTTTAATTTGTATTTGAAAAATCAGTGCATTGGTGCTTTAGAATATTGATTGATTGAGATGATTGAAAACCTAATCACATGTTCTTGCGTCTTATGACATATAATCACATGTTCTTGCGTCTTATGACATATAATCACATGTTCTTGTGTCTTATGACATATAATCACATGTTCTTGCGTCTTATGACATATAATTAAATTGCCATTACATTCATTAAAATTTAACAGATTCATTACAATTTAACAGTTTGCGGAAGATTTTTTTTGTTCATACCCCAATGAACGCAACAGAAATAAAAGACAATCCTTAAATGTTATCTTTTGCCACCTGCTAACACCCACTGAAGGATCAAGAATGGCCACTGCATGCAACGGGGCATGTTTAAATGAACCTGAATTATAGTTCTTGAATATTCAGACCTCTGAAAATGGAGAGAACAATTGTTTTTTATTCTGGCAAAATCTAATTTTCCATAACCTATCTTTCATTTGCGTAACATGGGTTATGCAGATTACAGTTTTCAGAGGTCTACTATTTCACTGTATTAATAATGGCGGTATAGTTTGCTATTTGACTGTATTAATAATGATGGTATAGTTACCTCTTGGGATACATTTCCGACAGCAGCCAGTAGCATCGTAAGTTAAAACATTCTGCAAAGAATAAAGTCTTTGTGTTACTTCATGAACTGGTGAAATAGTAAACTAACACTTTCACAACAGTAATAAATGTACGAAGTATATTACCATGTTTGTTTAATTCTTTATTTTTAATGTTACTAAGGGGAGAATGACCCCCAAAACCCTCTCTAAGCAGGTCTTCAATTTCTCTCCAATGACCAATGGAAATCACAGTGCACCCTCCCCTACTTTCAAATCATACTGACAGTGCCCCCCTCCCCTACTTTCAAATCGTACTGACAGTGCCCCCTTCCCTTACTTTCAAATCGTACTGACAGTTCCCCCTTCCCCTACTTTCAAATCGTACTGACAGTGCCCCCTTCCCCTACTTTCAAATCGTACTGACAGTGCCCCCATCACTGGCAACTCAGTGTCAATGAATGACATGAAAAGTAATGCCATAATTCTGGAAGACAAGACTCACCGACTGACAGTGTCCCATCACTGGCAACTCAGTGTCAATGAATGACATGAAAAGTAATGCCATAATTCTGGAAGACAAGACTCACCGACTGACAGTGTCCCATCACTGGCAACTCAGTGTCAGTGAATGACACGAAAAGTAATGCCATAATTCTGGAAGACAAGACTCACCGACTGACAAGGAGGCAGATTTTCCAGACGTTCACACGTGACCTGCGAGTCCTGTACGACATACGTCCCATCAAACACGTTCCGAACACATTTCTTCTTGTAGCATTTTCTGTTCGATGGTATTTCTTCATCCAGCTGAAAAAGAAAAATTAACAACACACATTATTATAACATTTGTATTCATTAAAGCCATAAGTGTACATCACAGGGGCAGGAGAAGGCAACCGTCCCCTAGGGCTGGAACAAATCCTCAAATTCTGGCTAAAAATAGAGATATTTGTAAAATATGAACTTGTTTGAAACTCTTTCACCATGTATTTCCATCGTTCTACCAACAGTGTTAGTTGTAATCCATGTAATAGTGCATAGTGATTTGCTTGCATCCCTATATATAACCATTTGGCAGTAATGCTAAATATGAATAAATGTTGTTATACAGATTTGGGCATTTTTGTTTAATTCAGGCAAAAATCAGCCTGCCCCCCTCCCCCTCCTACAAAACTGGGATCCTCTATCCCCCCCCCCCCCCCCCAAAACTGGGATCCTGTATGCCTATGAGTAGAGTACTTGTCTGAGATGCTTGGGTCCAAGGATCAAACCTTCTCGACGGAACCGTTGAATCTTTTTGCTGTATCAACCAGTGCCCTATGATTTGTACATCAAAGTCCATGGTATGTGTCATCCTGTCTGTGGGATAGTTCGTATAAACAATTCTTTGCTGCTAGTAGAAAAATGTAGCAGATTTCCTCTGAAGACTGCTTGTCAAAACTACCGATTGTTTGAGATCCAATAGCCAATGATTCCTTAATAAATGTACTCTAGTGGTGTCGTTAAACACAACAAACTTTAACAAAACAAAAAAAGTATTGTGAATTAACACTGTTGATTAATGCACTGTAGTCCATTTCCATTTCACAGAAACATGTAATGGTTGAACTGAATGAGTGCTTAATAACATCCCAGTCTGAACAGAAAACTGGCCGGGAGTCTTAACAAATCCTACAGTCAAAGAATTGATGCCCGAAACATCTAAATTGTATTATTAATTATTGGAACATTGTGTAGAGCTGTTGAAAAACACTTATTTTGTTATAGGAATACAGAGATGGTTTAAAAGATATAGCCATGTTTGTTAGTTGTGTAATATGGCTTTTTAAAATTATGCTCATCACTTAAGGGTAAAAGCAGCAGAGTATTAACAAACCTTGTACATATGTCCGTTGTCGACACACCCGGTAGGTTTGCATTCACCGCAGCATTCATTGGGTTTTGTCACTCTTTGTTCACCCTGAAACAAACGGAAAACAAAATCCCAGTGTCATCTCGGCTTAGCAGGTGATTACAACACACAGTACTGGTTTATGTAACTACATCCATCACATTGGCGGATCTAGAGGAGTGTCACAGGAGTCCTGTGACACTCCCCCCCCACCCTGCCATTTGAAGTGCCCTTTTTAATGATTTAAAAAAATTCACCATCTACAACATACAACTTTAAATAAATACATAATGTAATGTTATAGTTTTAAAATGTGTAAATGTATTACAAATGTGAAGAGAAGGATAAAGTCATAATAATGATGATCAACAGCAAGTATTTGTAAAGAGAAAACATTTATTACCTTCATTACAGACATGTATGTATGTATGTATTTATGTATGTATGTGTGTGTGCGTGTATGTATGTATATGTATGTATGTGTGTGTGTGTGTGTGTGTGTGTGTGTGTGTGTGTGTGTGTGTGTGTGTGTGTGTATGTATGTATGTATGTATGTTTAATTTATGAAAATAAAACACTACTAACGAGTTTGCATGGTGCACACGTCTGTGTCTGGCAGCTGGTTTCTGTTCCGGTGGAGCTGTTTACACACTGACAGGATTTACAAAGACCGTCATTCCACTTCTGACCAGCCTGTAACATAAAGCATCTTTTCAGTAAAACCTTGTTAGAAACACAATATCTGCCGATTGCAACAATAAAAGACTTCTTCAAAACATTCCTATGTTAATACACAATTGTTTCAATACAAGAATGCTTCAATATAGGACGTGTTCAATACATGTACATGATGGTTATCAATGACTGATATGACCATTCCAATACAAGGCTGCTTCTTTACATGACTGTTTCTATATTCTATACATATAAGACTGTTTCAATATAAGACTGTTTCAGAATAAGACTGTTTCAACACAACTGCTTCAATACATGACTTTCAATACAAGATTTTCAAAACACGACTATTTCGAAACATAAATGTTTCCATACATGACTGTTTTAATAAAAGACCACTTTGACTCCTAAAATATTTGTTATTGTAATAATAAGAGATGTTTTTGACTGGTTTACACCTGTAATTAGAAACTGAACTTGAGCTATTAAATCAAAACCACTTCAACATTTTACTACATGTATTAACTGTGAACATCTGAGTGATTTCTGAGGAGCTTATTCGCAAACAGAACATATGTTATTCAAAAAATAAAACGTTAATTCCGAGAGATTACAGCAACTACAACAAATGATAAATGATATTTAATGTATGATTATCATACATGGTGGATGACTTCTTTTGGTGGAGTCAGGTCTGCATCTTTTCCATTGATCACTGTCTTCGTCATCATGTAACGGCAGACTGGGACAGGCGAAGCAACTACAAATAAACAAAACCTAAAGTTTGAATATCCGGATGCAAATTTAGCAGGATTGGGGTTGGTAACATAAGGTTACAAGATGGAATCCCAAAATATCTATATTACATAATTTTTATGATTCCAAATGAATCCTAAACAATAATCATCATATTGTCATTATTGTTTAATAACATTACATGAAGAGTTGTTTTCCAAAACATGATATAAGCCAATATCCAAATTGTGGAGTTAGTAGTGACTGTATACTGATGTTAGTACAATTCAACAATACCACGATACAGTTTCTGATAAAACATCATCTATGCCTATTGGACAGGATTTTAAAATCTGTGCCTCATATGATTTATCCTACGTCATGTTCCAGCAAAACCATTTTTTCTCAAAATGATGTAATTGGATATATATTGTGTTTCGCAAATGAGCTCTTCATATAATATAATTTTAGCCACAAGGGTGATAGAGTACAGTGAAGAGATGTAGGACCACTACAAATACATTTGTAGGCATCAACAGATAACAGCAACAGGGAGAGAACAGGAGGCAGCTATATATTTACATGATTTTCAACTGGGGAAGGGCAGCAATGGATATTTTCAGAGTTGGGGGACATACCCCCTGGCCCTTCCCTCTGACTTCCGACATCCATGCTAGACTCCTGTCTCAGTACCCAATGTCCAGGAGAGATAGTCTTAATAGCTGTGGTGCAGTCTTCACCATGAGCAAAATCAAGGTGAGCTGAAGATCACCCTCCTGAAATGGTGCTAGGTGAATGATTGCGTGAAGTTTCAATTTAATATTTTTATTAATCAATTTGCTGCTCACCTCAAACTTTCCAGGCTGGTGTGATGAGAAGCAAGAGGGCTTACTGGAGGTGTGTGCCAAGGACAGTGTGTTTGAACATTAATTTAATAGGCACAAAAAAAACCTAATAAATCCATTATACAGTGAAACCATTCTAAAGTGGACATCCATAGGACTATATAAACGGTCTCATTTTAAGGGGTACCTGGTTTAAAGAGGTTCTATTCTGTATCAATATTTATAAAGAGACTGAATGAAATGTCCAGTATTGAGGCAATTCCAGGTTACTGAGGGTCCACATTTGAGAAAATTCCTTTTATCAGGGTTTTACTGTATTATCATTACACGAGTACTTACCACAAGCCTTGGTGGTACAGTTGCACTCAGTGACTATCATTATACAAGTACTTACCACAAGCCTTGGTGGTACAGTTGCACTCAGTGACTATCATTATACAAGTACTTACCGCAAGCCTTGGTGGTACAGTTGCACTCAGTGACTATCATTACACGAGTACTTACCGCAAGCCTTGGTGGTACAGTTGCACTCAGTGACTATCATTACACGAGTACTTACCACAAGCCTTGGTGGTACAGTTGCACTCAGTGACTATCATTATACAAGTACTTACCGCAAGCCTTGGTGGTACAGTTGCACTCAGTGACTATCATTACACGAGTACTTACCGCAAGCCTTGGTGGTACAGTTGCACTCAGTGACTATCATTACACGAGTACTTACCGCAAGCCTTGGTGGCACAGCTGCACTTACCGCAAGCCTTGGTGGTACAGTTGCACTCAGTGACTATCATTACACGAGTACTTACCGCAAGCCTTGGTGGTACAGCTGCACTCGGTGACTATCATTACACGAGTACTTACCGCAAGCCTTGGTGGCACAGTTGCACTCGGTGACTATCATTACACGAGTACTTACCGCAAGCCTTGGTGGCACAGTTGCACTCGGTGACTATCATTACACGAGTACTTACCGCAAGCCTTGGTGGCACAGTTGCACTCGGTGACTATCATTACACGAGTACTTACCGCAAGCCTTGGTGGCACAGTTGCACTCGGTGACTATCATTACACGAGTACTTACCGCAAGCCTTGGTGGTACAGTTGCACTCAGTGACTATCATTACACGAGTACTTACCGCAAGCCTTGGTGGCACAGTTGCACTCAGTGACTATCATTACACGAGTACTTACCGCAAGCCTTGGTGGCACAGTTGCACTCAGTGACTATCATTACACGAGTACTTACCGCAAGCCTTGGTGGCACAGCTGCACTCAGTGACTATCATTACACGAGTACTTACCACAAGCCTTGGTGGTACAGTTGACTATCATTATACGAGTACTTACCGCAAGCCTTGGTGGTACAGTTGCACTCAGTGACTATCATTATCATTATACGAGTACTTACCACAAGCCTTGGTGGTACAGTTGACTATCATTATACGAGTACTTACCGCAAGCCTTGGTGGTACAGTTGCACTCAGTGACTATCATTACACGAGTACTTACCGCAAGCCTTGGTGGCACAGTTGCACTCAGTGACTATCATTACACGAGTACTTACCGCAAGCCTTGGTGGCACAGTTGCACTCAGTGACTATCATTACACGAGTACTTACCGCAAGCCTTGGTGGTACAGTTGCACGCAGTGACTATCATTACACGAGTACTTACCGCAAGCCTTGGTGGTACAGTTGCACTCAGTGACTATCATTACACGAGTACTTACCGCAAGCCTTGGTGGTACAGTTGCACTCAGTGACTATCATTACACGAGTACTTACCGCAAGCCTTGGTGGTACAGTTGCACTCAGTGACTATCATTACACGAGTACTTACCGCAAGCCTTGGTGGTACAGTTGCACTCAGTGACTATCATTACACGAGTACTTACCGCAAGCCTTGGTGGTACAGTTGCACTCAGTGACTATCATTACACGAGTACTTACCACAAGCCTTGGTGGTACAGTTGCACTCAGTGAGTATCTCAACAACTTGGGAACCGGTGGCGCACGTTGGTTCAGTGGGTTTAGGACATCGCGGTGGACAAACTGGAAGAAGAAGACAACATTTACTTGCCAATCAAGGGGCACAAGCAATGCATAGTTTAAAAAACAATAGAAATATAACAGCTAGTATTTCCAATTACATAGATCAAGGACACACTGTTTATGCAAACATAAGAAGTAATTCTAATAATTAACATGTGACTGCAAATAAAATGGATTTGGTTTACATACAAAAAAAATTAAAAGCATGTTAATGAAAATCAAATTTGTTTTTCATCTGATAATGGCAGCTGAATTACCTGTAAATGTCTCGCCTGCCATAAAATGTGTTGGTGCTCTGTGACGAACATCTATAGGTGCAACTATAAACCAAGTTTCACTGACCTAGGGCTTACAGTTTCAGACAAACTGATCTAAACAAGACTTTGACAACAATGGCAGAACATCAACATTTCAGGAATTGATAGCCGATTGTGACAGCTAATTTTATAATAAATTGGATCATTTTACCAACACGAAATATTGGGATATGAATCAAAGTTAGTTTCCAAAAATTGTTGTCAGCAACACACAGTAATTGGGAAGTAATGACCGTAAATACCAGACAACTAAACTCAATTGCACGTGAGTAAATTAAGTATGACTTTATACATTGTTTGCATAATTTTAAACCAAATTAACTGATGTAAAATATCATAAAAATGTGAAAAACCTATGAAAATAGTATAGTTACCTTTTGACATATGAATTTTTATATATATATATATATATATACTAGCGGAAAAAAGTAACTGTGTATGGTTATCATGTTGATAAAAACATAATTTCAAGACATAAAACGATGAAACGATCAGATAGCATGGTTAATAGGCAAATCTGCAAAACTTCAATTCATTTAAAATGTCACAGCATCTGTCGTTTCATTGGTATTGGGGATGAAAGACACGGGGGTAAAAAATCAGTTCACAAAGTTAATAGCGCGTATGGCCATGGTTTGCGTCGATGCAGGCCTGGTACCGTCGCCTCATAGAGCCTACCAAATTGTTGAAGAATGCCTGGGGAATGCCGTTCCAGATCTGGACTAACGTCTGACCCAGCGCTGCCAACGTCACCGGCTGGTTAGGCAGCGCACGTACACGACGTTGCATCTCATCCCAGACATGCTCGATTGGTGCAAGATCGGGTGAGACTGCAGGCCACTGCAACACATCGGTATTCTGCTGAGCTAGAAATCCCTTACCACCCGGGCGACGTGAGGTCTAGCGTTGTCTTGCTGAAGCGTGATGTGACGTTGCTGTCTTTGCACAAATGGGATGACGTGAGCCTGGATAATGTCGTCACGGTAGCCTACGGCGTTCAAATTGCCATCGATGACCACAATAGGTGTTCGTCCAGTTGACGTGATACCACCCCAAACCATGACACTGCCTCCGCCAAAAGCACGTCGCTCCACAATACAGGCGTCACTAAAACGTTCTCTAACACGACGATAGACTCTTGAACGGCCGTCGCTGCTGTCTAAGTGAAACCTGGACTCGTCTGTAAACAGAATACCCGCCCAGTGTCGGCGATTAAAGCGCAAGTGTCTTCTACACCAAGCCTGACGTGCTACACGATGGCGTCTTAGCAAAACTGAACGGACAGCCGGACGTCGCGAACAAATACGCTGTTCACGTAATCGATTCCGTACAGTTCTGGGGCTGATGGCACGCAATCCAGGAATGGTCCGCGCTGTCAGACTTTCCGTTTGGAAGTGATTCCTGAGGTGCACGAGTCGGGTATGATTGTCCTGCTGTTGTGACGTCACGCGTGGACGACCTGCACGTGGTCGGTCTCTGACATTACCAAATTGTTGAAAACGTCGCGACAAAGCCTGAATAGTGTTTATGTTGACACCAAATTGCGTAGCAACAGCGCAATGGAGCATTTCAGCCTGGATCATACCAATTGCGCGAAGGCGGTCATTTACATTTAGCCTGGGCATTGCTCTACGACCACTTTCAACCGAAAAAACCTGCTTTTCTGTTCCACCGGTTGCCAAACAATGACCCGACAGTAGCAAAGTCGACAAAAGCTGGAGCAGTAAAATGTTGGGCGGAAAAACCTTGAAAAACAGACCCATGTCCAAGAAGCGAAACGGCACGTGCCAATACGGAATTGACCCCGCGATTGTGTGGCGGTGCGTTCACTGGTCAACTGTGCAAAACATCAGGCTAAAATATTGAGCCGTGTTAATTTTATCTGATGTTTCAAGTTACACTGTTACTTTTTTCCGCTAGTATATATATATATATATATATATATATATATATATACAAATTTTAAGTGAAAATATGTGAGTAAAAGTTATAAACTTGGTTTTGGTAAAACATTAATCCAGTAGTCAGAAAGTTAATAAATGCGAGGCAAAACTGACATATTTTGAAAATAAGAAAAATATGACATATTTTGAAGCTAAGACAAATTCACAAAACTGACATATTTTGAAGATAAGACAAAAAATGACATTTTGAAGATAAGACAAAAACAAAAATGACATATTTTGAAGATAAGATAGAAACAAAAATGACATATTTGAAGATAAAGACAAAAGTGATATATTTTGAAGACAAGACAAAAATGACATATTTGAAGATAAAAACAAAAATGACATATTTGAATATAAAAACAAAAATGACATATTTGAAGATAAAAACAAAAATGATATATTTTGAAGATAAGACAAAAATGACATATTTTGAAGATAAGACAAAAATGACATATTTTGAAGATAAGACAAAATGACATTGTGAAGGTCAGACAAAAATGACATATTTTGAAGATAAGACAAAATGACATTGTGAAGGTCAGACAAAAATGACATATTTTGAAGATAAGGAAAATGTGAACTCACCACATCTGTAGTTGGGACTTTACTTAATAAACACAGGACGAAAGACAAAATTGACATATTTTGAAGATACGACAAATGTGAACTCACCACATCTGTAGTTGGGACTTTACCTAAAGGCAAGACAAAACACAACACTGACATATTGTGAAGATAAGACAAACGTAACTCACCACATCTGTAGTTGGGACAGCACCGATGTCCTCCTCGTTGGACGGCCACCGTGGGCCTCGTGCATGTCGGCGGCGCGCGGCACAACGTGGGCTCGCACAACACCATGTACGTGTCGCAGCACCCGTCACGCGTCTTCACGATCTTCGTGATCTCACCTTCCTTGATTGGGGGCGTGGCCAGGGATTGACACACCACCGACGCACACGGATCTGAAATAATGGCGGGCGTGATATATCTTCACATTGTCAAAGAAAATGCTGTCAAATTTACTTCACTTAAATTAGCAAGGTTAAAACAGGCCCCTAGAAATAATATATGGAGTGGGGACACAACCACCAGTGGTGGGTGCACAGTCTCTAGTTGGGGGGGGGGGGGGGGGGGCAGGTGCACAAGCCAGACTTTTCTTTTTATTTATATAGAGTCTAGGACCAAAAAACATACATTTTCGTCCCTTATTGGGGCACACAGGCCTCTCCCCTATCTCTGGTTCCTAAGGGCCTGAAAAACTAGGATATTTTAAATATGTATTTTTCTCTACACAAGTAACAACACTTTATAAATTGAAAAATAAGTAGAACAAAACTTTGACCAGTTTCTCTTTGCATAATTCTTAAGCGGATCTCTCACAATATGTGCCATTATGCCCATGATGTCCAAACATCCCAGTAGCCATCAGATGCACATAATACTTCCACTGTGTCAAGGTTAATGTATGAAAACCTCCACAAATGTTTCCTATGACTTATGAATTAATGCAGGATCATCAAAGAACGAAAAACTCAGTATGATTAAGAAGAAAATATTATTACATATGACAATGAAGATGATAATGAAAGTATTTTTTGGCATTGGTAAAATCGAATGAATTTAAAACTGATCAACAGCAGACAGCAAACGGTGTGACATGTGCTGATGTCTAGTCTCATACCAAACCGAACAGACACCTAACAAAGGTTAATAGCTATTGTGTATATCGGTGCGATGTTTTCCTGTTACCTAGGATAAAAAAAGCATCTTATAATTTTCCGTACTCACTGGGTGGTATTTTGGTGGTGAGCGTCTTAGATGTTGGAGCAGCAGTTGTGAGTTCTGTAAATAAAGACCATGTGACCATGATAACTGGTAAAATGTATTGACAAAGACATTTATTAAAGTTAAAGCTTGTTTTGTTTAACGACACCACTAGAGCACATTGATTTAGTAATCATCAGCTATTGGATGTCAAACATTTGGTAATTTTTAAATATAGTCTTAGAGAGGAACACACTATACAGTACATTTTGCCATTACTAGCAAGGGATCTTTTACATGCACCATCCTACAGACAGCACATACCACAGCCTTTGATATACCAGTCATGGTGCACTGGCTGAATTGAAAAATAGCCCAATGGGCCCACTGACAGAGATTGATCCTAGACTGAATGCGCATCAGGCGTGTGCTTTATCACTGAGCTATGTCCAGTCCCACTACGTTTATTAAACCGTTTATTAAACCCGTTTATTAAACCCTTTATTAAACCGTTTACTAAACCATTTATTAAACCCGTTTATTAAACCGTTTATTAAACCCGTTTATTAAACCATTAAACCGTTTATTAAACCGTTTATTAAACTGTTTACTAAACCATTTATTAAACCCGTTTATTAAACCGTTTATTAAACCCGTTTATTAAACTGTTTATTAAACCATTTATTAAACCATACTAAAGATTCAAGCTGATGTAAACAGAGTGGGAGGAATGTGTGTATATAATTTTCACATTGTTAATCCCACCCTCAAGTTGTCAAATGTATATGCACACATCACTTATAATGCAGATATGCTTGTTAGTAAAATTTATACATTGCAAACATGTGCTAAAATGCGTACTTGTTAGAAAGAGAAATGTCATAATATTAATCTGGTTTTCAGTACTTTTAATACACTGAATAAATTCTGCTTTTTAATATTAGAAATTACTATCTTTTAATTACACATATAATCAATAAAAAAGATAACATGCATAAATATGTTTTTTCAGTTACAGGAATTGTTACGAATCTCATATTAAAATTTTAAGAAGCATGCGTAAGAGCCGACAGGTTGACAGAACTAATCACTCACCTGGCTGTTTTGTGTATGTAGGGACGAGAGTGGCATTACTTCCTGGCACTGCAGGCTTTGTGGGTGGAACCTCCGGCATAGTAAATATTGGTGTAAATGCTGGAAAACGGATATGAAGTTTGGATTAGTTACTATATTCAAGTATAAAGTATTCCTGTCAAATGATAAAAACAATGGATGTAGCAGCTGGTCTGCATATTATTATCATATTGTCAAATAGTTTGTGTTATTTAAGAATTGGCTACAAGTATTTTTGGTTCATACAAGTATAAAAAAACAAAAAAACAACAACAACAAAAAACAACAGAAACAAAAACAAAAACACAGCAAAAAAAGTAAACAATCATTGTAAGAATACTTCAAAAGTAATACATGGTGCAACAGATCTTCATATCACGAAGGACCATAACTGTAAACATTTTATAAATTCCATGTTTTGAAAGAGTTATGGCCCTTCATTACAAGAGACTAGACATTCACCAGGCATGCTTGTTGTACGTACCACATCCAAATTCATCATCTGTACAGTCTGTAATTCCATCACATCGAGCTTTAGCAGGCAGACACTGACCGGTGCTACACTGGAACTCGCCGTCGGCACACTTGTGACACTGACACTGACACGTGGACCTGTCTAGTTGACGGGTCTGACCCTAGTAATGTAAGTACATAGTCACATCAGCACGTTCCTTTCAGTCTACCAAACATTTCTTATCTAGAATTTCCTAGTCTCCTCAACATTTCTTATCTAGAATTTCCTAGTCTCCCCAACATTTCTTATCTAGAATTTCCTAGTGTCCTCAACATTTCTTATCTAGAATTTCCCAGTCTCCCAAACATTTCGTATCTAGAATCTCCTAGTTTACCAAACATTTCTTAATTATCTAAAATCTCCCAGTCTCCCATACATTTATTATCTAGAATTTCCCAGTCTACCAAACATTTCTTATCTAGAATCTCCCAAACATTTCTTATCTAGAATCTCCCAAACATTTATTATCTAGAATCTCCCAGTGTCCTGTACATTTCTTATCTAGAATTTCTCAATCTCACAAATATTTCTGATCTAGAATCTCCATCTCCTGATCATCTCTTATTTAGAATCTACTAATCTCTCAAACATTTTGTATCTAGAATCTCCCAGTCTCCCAAATATTTCTTATCTGTGGTCAAACTAAAAGCAAATATTTCAAGCAAATTTCTTTCCCATGTCTCTCTCTAAAAACAAATTTAAGTACCTAACATTTGTCAATTTAAGCAGAATATGTTTGAATTTAAATATGAATATGTGACACTATCACTGGCATGTGCCCCCTTTCTTGATCCAGTAGTAGAAGCGATGGCTTACATATATTTATATATATATATGTATATATGTGTGACCCCCACTTTTTGGCACCTTCCTATGCCACTGATCTATTCCAAAACAATACAGTATGAAAGAGTATATTTACTTGTGGACAAGCGGGACAGGTCTTAGGTATGCACTTGACTTCACCTCCGAAACACTGGCAGGTATCACAGTTCTGATTTTCGGCAATGTGTCCACCCTGGAAGAAAATAGACCGAAGTAGAGTATTTTACATACTAGATAGATAGCTATAATATGATTAATATCTTGTATTTATTTAACAGCTGAATATTACACTATCTGCAGTTGGTACCACAGTTAGGTTTTTTTCCCATAGACAAAAGTGTGCAATAAATATGTATAACTGCACATTTTTTAAATGCCAACTCTCACTGAGCCAAATGTCCTTATCATGTCACGTAATGTCACTTAGAGGCCAGGGACGCATCAGTTCTATATAAAGTTACTTGTGTTATGCATGGTTAATTACACACTTTTACTGATAAAACTAAATTTGTGACATTAAAACATGACAACTCGTTGGGCAAACTCTTACTTATTTCTACAGTAATTAATTGATTGAAAACATATTTTATTACATATAATATATATATATATATATATATATATATATATATATATATATATATATATACACACACACACACACACACACACACACACAAAGGATTGGGCACAAGTTATCCAACTTACGAGGCCCTCTCCTAATTGATTATTTGTGTGTCACATGACACTACCACATATTACATGGCCTCTAATATACCACCCTTGCATATGCTCTTGCATATGTCCTGTCACTATATTAGTCAAGATAATGATATATCTAAGAATTTGTTTCTAAAAATTATAATTTACCAAAACAACTTTGTTGTTGACAAGACATGGGCACTCTGCTTTCTGGACACACTTGAGACCATCGCAGAACTGACCAACCGGACAGCCATCGTGTGGACATGCACTGACGTCCATCCCGGTGAAACACGGAACAATGTTTTTAATGTACGGTGCCAGTGTTGGGGCAACCGACGGCACTGCGGTCGGCAGTTTCGACACTGAAACAGAATCAGAATCAGATTTATTCGCTAAAGCCAGCAGGATTATTGGCACAAAACAGTCCAGAATACACACAAAAACTGAACAATTGTGTAATGCAGTTACAATATACAGCGAAACTTGTCTAAACTGGATCAGGAAGGAAGAAAGGAAATGTTTTATTTAACAATGCACTCAACACATTTTATGTACAGTAATATGGCATCAGACATAGATATATAGAGAGAGGAAACCCGCTTTCGCCACTTCATGGGCTACTCTTTTCGATTAGCAGCAAGGGATCTTTTATATGCACCATCCCACAGACAGGATAGCACACCTAATATTTATCCGATTTAGACAGAAACTGTTGCTTAGAGGGTCGCATTGTAGAATTTAGAAAAGTTGGGAACATGAAACTTGGCCAGTGTTGACAGAATTACGGTTTGCACAGGGTCTGGTTTGGACAGGTTTCACTGTATAAGTGCTGACAATTAAATGAACAATTAGGATGATAAACATTTGTGGAATAAATACAAAATATAAATTAAAAATATATATATAAATTCAAATACACATGTACCAATGTGTACCAATGTATACAACCCGGCATTTGGTGTTTGCTTTGTAATCTTTTAAAGTTTTAATTTAAAAAAAAGGATTTTAGTTTGCACCTTTCAGAAAACAGTAAAAAAAAATCTTGATTTATGGCATGCAACTGAACAATAGTCTGGAGGAATATTTGCTAAAACCCCCCCCCAAAAATGTCTTTCTTAATCAAGAATATATCTTGTTAATGTCAAATGTTCTTAATAACAATTATAGTATTTAATAGTATATCTTACGATCTGATATCTTCTTCATTATACAAAACAATACATGTTTTTTCAAAGAAGATAACAGCACAGCTTACAGCAGGTCATGGTGTGTTTTACTTGCACTTCGTATTTAATATCTATTTAATATTTATTATCAGATATTTTAAAAGTTTTAATTATACAAAACAATACACATGTTTTTTAAAGAAGACGATAGCAGCATAGTTTACAGCAGGTCATGGTGTGTTTGATACAGATGACTCACACTTCGTATTTAATATCTATTTAATATTTAATATCAGACATTTTTTAAATAATTATTATACAAAAAATACACGTTTTTTTAAAGAAGAAGATAAAAGCACAGCTTACAGCAGGTCATGATGTGTTTGACTCACACTTTGTATTTAATATCTATTTAATATTTAATATCAGATATTTTTCATTGCACAAAACAATACACCTGTTTTTTTAAAGAAGATAACAGCACAGCTTACAGCAGGTCATGGTGTGTTTAATACAGCTGACTCGCACTTCGTATTTAATATCTATTTAATATTTAATATCAGATATTTTTTTAATTTTCATTGTACAAAACAAAACACATGTTTTTAAAGAAGAAGATAACAGCACAGCTTACAGCAGGTCATGGTATGTTTGATACAGCTGACTCGCACTTCGTATTTAATATCTATTTAATATCAGATATTTTAAAAAATTTCATTATACAAAACAAAACACGTTTTTAAAGAAGAAGATAACAGCACAGCTTACAGCAGGTCATGGTGTGTTTGATACAGCTGACTCGCACTTCGTAGTTGTAGCACATCTTCGGACTCGACTGGTCACTGTTCTTACACACCAGTCCATCCCACATGTTGCAACTGACCACCTGACCGGTCTTGTCATATGGGGTGTGGTCCGGCGTCGCTGTCCGGCACTCTATGGAGATTGGGTGTCGGCACGTCTGTGTGGCGCGTGAGATGGCCTTGATGGATTCGTGGTCACCACTGGAGGTCAAGGTCACTGGGTGAAGGTCGAGCCAATCATCCCACACGACACAGCCTTGAGGCAGGTAGGGTACCAGAGTTGCAGTGGGGCCAAGTGTTGGGGTTTCTCCAGACGGTAACTTGCTTGGTTTCGCTGTTGGCTGACCAGTAAATGTTAATGTTGGGGCAGCAGCTTTATAATTAAAAAAAAGAAAAGAAAAGAAAAGGTAAATAAGCATTCTGAGAGTACTAGAGCACTACATGCCACTTCCATCTGGGCACAATACATTTCCATAACTGCCAAAAATGGGAAAATCCCAAAACTTGATGTGTAACCCTTTGTGATAAACTATGCACACAATTTCAGCTCAATATCTTGAGGTCTTGTGAAAAAGAGGCTGTAAAACTCTATATGAGACAGAGGGTCAGAGCCAACATCTACATGTACAGTCCCCTTTGGTTGGACCGGTAGGGGACTAATATATACCTCAAGCTAAAACAAGGTTGAGAAGTATTTGCCATTTTGTTTCATTCATAAATGAATTTTATTTTTAAATTCATTTATTACAGACATAATTTAATTTGTTGTATAAACAACGTCTTTTTTTAATTCTCTAAACAAAATTACTAGCATTCAATTACAGGGTTTAACCTTTGATAAAATACAACATAAAATGAATTTTATTTTTATACATATAACTACCAGACAGTTTTATTGTATAAATATTATATCTTGTTTTCTCTTTAAAACAAGCATACAATTACAAGGTTTAACCACTGAAAAAAACAACAACAGAAACTACTACATCAGATTTGTATTTCAATCTTTGTTAGAAACAACTATACTAAATAACTGAATAAATTCTGAAAGCTAAATATATTAACTATGTTCTATGTAATATGAGATTATATCATGGTAAAAGAAGATAATTTTTTTTATAGTAGAAATGTTTCTTTTATTCATATAAACTTGTTCCAGAGCATTTGGGTTCAAAAAGCTACAACCGATTCTTTTTAACTGTCTATCAGTGACTATATAAATGAGTAAGAAAAACGTACTGGGATAGGAGCTGACGCATCCATGGATTTCAAACCTCATCGCGATCCTGCCCTGCCATGTTTGTGGACTAATTCTCAAGAATCTCGTTCTCAGTGGACTGAGCAGCATGTTCTGTACTGGTGTTACAGAGTCAAAATTACCAGCGAAAACCTGCAAATAAAACTAAATTCTCAAATATTTTGTGCCATGTGCTGGGGGAGGGTTTCTTTTCTCTATATATATTTTCCAGGGGAGCATGACTCGAACCCCCCACCCCCCACCTATAACCTTGGTCACTACAACCACTGATGAAATATCTGCACACGTGCCCAATCAGAGATACATGTACCTGTTTATAATTGGAAGGGTTCACTTTCCTTCTGAGGGGTGGGATTTAGCTCAGTCGGTTGAGTGCTAGCTTGAGGTGCTTGCATTGCAGGATAGAACCACCTTGGTGGATCCATTCAACTGACTGGGCTTTTTCTTGTTCCAGCCAGTGCACCGCAACTGGTCAAAGGCTGTAGTATGTGCTGTCCTGTCTGTGGGAAAGTGCATATAAAAGATCCCTTGCCGCATTAAGAAAAATGTAGCAGGTTTCTTCTGATGACTATGTGTCAGAATTACCAAATGTTTAACATCCAATAGCCGTTGATTAATTAATCAATGTGCTCTACTGGTGTTAAACAAAAATATTTTTGTCCTTCTGATCCCTTCCCTTGGATCCACCCTTGACAATAACCAAGATTATTCCACATCTCATCAAAGACAATGATATACTTGCTTTATCTATGTGTTTATCTTCCCTGTATGCATTCCAGTTGATGCCATCGTTTGAATAGAACAGCTTGTAGGACGTCACGAAGCTGGGCGCATCCGGTCTGCCCTGTGTGGTGATACCGCTGATGATGGTTGGCTGGAGGAAGTCCACCTCAATGTACTGCTGTGTGTTGTCAATGGCAGCCAGCCACGCTCCCGCGGACCCGAGTCGAGCGCTCTGTGGTGTGTGTCGGCCGTCGCGGTACGATGACGCGGTCAGCATCGAGTCGCGGATCTCATGGTTCTTCATGCCCATCTCTGCTGTACAGGCGTCTACAATAGAAGAAACATGATCAATATGCGTAGCACTCGTTTTACTTCACTTTAACTAGATTTTGTCTTTTGATTACATAGAGATTAACTAGTTAATGATGTAGCACAGTGACACAGTGAGTGTGTGTGCCTGAAGTAGTGGGTGTTTCATACACCAGCGTTTGGTTTAAAAAAAAAATAACCAGGCCCATAGCAACGACTTCTGGAGTGGGGATGGGGCCACAATCTTTAGTGAAGTGGGGCAGTTTTAGTAGGGAGGCACAGCCCCACCCCACACCAATTCCTATTAAAATACATTTTTAAAAAACAAAACAAGTTTCATAATTACAAACAGCACTAACAGAACTGGGTAAAAAAACTAAAACTTTTCTTTTAAATCTTTATCACGATCCACCTTCCAACATGACATTTTCTAAATTTATCATTAAAATATTTAATTTTTTAGAGTCATCATCCAGTCAGAATAAACTGAATGCTATAAATTGAGAATATTAGTAGTTCTAAAAAGCGTGCGCTACAACAGCTTGCTCTGAATGTGCACGTAAAGCCCTATGACCTGACCTGACCAGTTCTAAAAAGCGTGCGCTACAACAGCTTGCTCTGAATGTGCACATAAAGCCCTATGACATGACCTGACCAGTTCTAAAAAGCGTGTGCTATAACAGCTTGCTCTGAATGTGTACATAAAGCCCTATGACCTGACCTGACCAGTTCTAAAAACATTTGATAAACATGACTGTAATACAAAGCTATATAGCAGGCTTCTGTACCTGGGAACCCAGGAGTGCGTGATGTTGGAAACTGTACTGGTCAATGGTCTATAGTTGGTTGAGCCGTTGGAAAACCACCAAATCATATAAAAACATTGTGTTTATAATTGTAAAATCATATGATAAAGACGACTGTTATACGGAGCTAGCAGTACCTGGTACTCTTGGTGTGGGTGATGTTGGAAACTGGACTGCTGCATGGTCTATTGTCGGGTGAGCCGTTGGAAAACCATCATGTCCTATACCTGGCTTTCTAGTTGGTGCTCTTGTCGGGCCAACAGATGGTGGGTTTTTGGTTTGTTCTGAAAATATTGAAAGAAGATAACCTTTTTATTTCAATAACTCACTGATTCAATGAGATCAAGAGATGGTGTTTTTTGGGGGGTTTTTTGTTCTAAAAATATTGATAGAAGAAAACATTAAAAAAAAATATCTTACTGATTCTAAAGATCATATGTAATTATAATATATGAATCTTGTTGAAGATAACTTTGGACTAATGTTTAATACTGAAAATAGAATCATGCAAACTATTTAATGGGACTGGGTGCATGAATGCTCCACTATTATGATTGGTAATTATAGATAAAGTTTGTTTTATTTAACGACACCACTAGAGCACGCTGATTTATTAATCATCGGCTATTAGATGTCAAACATTTGCTAATTTTGACATATAGTCTTAGAGAGAAAACCCGCTACATTTTTCAGGTAACAAGGGATCTTTTATATGCACCATCCCACAGACAGGATAGCACATACCAGAGCCTTTGATATACCAGTCGTGGTGCACTGGCTGGAATGACTGTAATTATAGATGCTTCAAATGCATTCTGTGACATCTTAACTTTAACTTTTCTATCACCTTAATACATGTAATATGGAAAATGGGGAAGGCAGGGCTGCAGAAAGTGCTCGCCCACTCGCCAAATGCGAGTAAAAATTCTGAAGGACGAGTTAAAAAATGCAACTACCAGTCCAATGATCTACCTGTCTTCTTGACTTGTTTGCCACGTGATGCTGATCACTTACCAAGTGTTCTTAATAATGTTTTGTCAATATATATATATATATATATATATATGTATATATATATATGTATATATATATATATGTATATATATATATAATTTGAAGTGAAGACACTGTATATTATAATATTGTTAATAATATATTGTTCTATAGACTGGCAGACTAGTGGAAATTCTGGCAGGCTAGTAAAGTTTAGTTGGTTCTGGTCCGGTGGGCTAGTTAAATATTTTCCATTTCTGCACCCCTGGTAAGGGGAAATGTCCCTGTTCCCCCAGTTTAAAAAGCCATGTGTGTATATATCTATCCATATAATATTAGCTTACACGTTACATGCTTACAGACTGATTTGCTTTCTTGTAAAAATATTAAAGAACTATTTTTCAACAACTTTAAAAACAGTTGATTCAATACATTAAACTAATGTTTATGAACAGAAAAAGGTTTAATATCAGTAGTAGTGTTTTACAGTGGAATTATTCAGTTATTCATTATACAGGTATACATGTCGTAACACGAATTTACAGCCATAAACAAAATGTATCATCTTCCTTTTTATCAGAATATGTTTGTGGTTTTCAATCAGCTGCATGCCTCCATATAAATACATGCTTTGTGGTCATTTCTTTAACATTTTAAAACACGATATTAAAAACAAAACAACTTAAACAATATAGTCAGCATTATGGTAAGTAACTTTAGATTTTGCACGACAAAGTAGTACCATTTTTATTTTGGTAAATAATTTAGATGAGCAGGTAGTCTGCATTGTTACATTAGCTACCATCAAGATCCAATTGTTTTCTAGGATGGTATGGTAAATAAGGATGACATTACCTGAACACTGACAGTGGTATCGTCTCTTGTAGTTCTGGCAGGAGATGGGCAGGTAGCCTGCATTGTTACATTAGCTACTATCAAGATCTAATTGTTTTCTAGGATGGTATGGTAAATAAGGATGACATTACCTGAACACTGACAGTGCTACCATCAAGATTTAATTGTTTTCTAGGATGGTATGGTAAATAAGGATGACATTACCTGAACACTGACAGTGGTATTGTCTCTTGTAGTTCTGGCAGGAGATGTGCAGGTAGCCTGCATTGTTACATTAGCTACCATCAAGATCTAATTGTTTTCTTGGATGGTATGGTAAATAATGATGACATTACCTGAACACTGACAGTGGAATCGTCTCTTGTAGTTCTGGCAGGAGATGGGCAGGTAGCCTGCATTGTTACATTAGCTACCATCAAGATCTAATTGTTTTCTAGGATGGTATGGTAAATAAGGATGACATTACCTGAACACTGACAGTGGTATCGTCTCTTGTAGTTCTGGCAGGAGATGTGCAGGTTGTCTGCATTGTTACATTAGCTACCATCAAGATCTAATTGTTTTCTAGGATGGTATGGTAAATAAGGATGACATTACCTGAACACTGACAGTGGTATCGTCTCTTGTAGTTCTGGCAGGAGATGGGCAGGTTGTCTGCATTGTTACATTACCTACCATAAAATTCAAACTGTTTTCAATGATGGTATGGTAAATAAATAATAATTAGCTTACCTGTACACTGGCAGTGGTATTGTATCTTGTAGATGGAACAGGGAAAGGTTGTCTACGTGGTATGGTAAATAAATAATAATTAGCTTACCTGTACACTGGCAGTGGTATTGTATCTTGTAGATGGAACAGGGAAAGGTTGTCTACGTGGTATGGTAAATAAATAATAATTAGCTTACCTGTACACTGGCAGTGGTATTGTATCTTGTAGATGGAACAGGGAAAGGTTGTCTACGTGGTTGCATTAGAAGTTTGCTTTGTTTAACAACACCACCAGAGCACATTGATTAACTGTTGCATTAGCTACATGTACTTAAAATCTAATTGATTTCAAAGATGGCACGGTAAATAACTGTCTTACCTGAACACTGACAGTGGTATTGTATCTTGTAGACGGAACAGGGAAAGGTTGTCTACGTGATATGGTAAATAAATAATAATTAGCTTACCTGTACACTGGCAGTGGTATTGTATCTTGTAGACGGAACAGGGAAAGGTTGTCTACGTGATATGGTAAATAAATAATAATTAGCTTACCTGTACACTGGCAGTGGTATTGTATCTTGTAGACGGAACAGGGAAAGGTTGTCTACGTGATATGGTAAATAAATAATAATTAGCTTACCTGAACACTGACAGTGGTATCGTATCTTGTAGTTGGAACAGGGGATGGGCAGGTTGTCTGCGTTGTGACATGTCAGCCCAGTGGTGACGTCACACTTGACCACTTCTCCCGAGCTGAAGTACGAGATGTCTCCGTCAACCGTGACACACTCGACCTGGTCCACTTTGCCCGACGGACAGAAGCGGCCGAGTTCCAAGATGGTCATCGCTTCGTGGTCACCCTCTCCCACATCAGGGTTAACGCGGTTGATCCATGACGACCACGAACTCTTGATGCACAGCGATACGCTTGATCCAATTGGAGGCTTCACAGTCGGGTGAGCAGTGGGCGTGGCAGATGGAACTTGTCCTTTAAAGTAAAACACAACAATGTTAATGTAACCATAACCAAATGTTAACTAAGTTCTCAATGACCTTGACCTCATCCTGGGGTCAAAATCAATACTCGAGATATGCATTATCACTAATATGAAAGACAACCATCAACGGATTCAGTGGTTGCAGTTATTAGTGAAACGTTAACCAGACTAAATGACCTTGAACTTACCCTGGAGTCAAAATCATGTGACTTGGGATATGCACTATCACTAATGGATTTAGAGCTTAAGGGCAAATATTGACACTTTAACCCGAGTTCAAGCAAGTTTAATTACATTTTTATGAATGCTGTATATATTCATGACAGCTTATGTCTAACGTAGCAGACTGAAAAGTTTGTTTTGTTAAAAGATACCATTAAAACACAGTGGTTTATCATTGGCTATTGGATATCAAATATCGGATCATCAATAGTAAGAGATCATTTATCATTGTGATGCACTTTCCCAGATAGGACACCACATATATGTACCATGGCGTTTGAATCTGTCCACACCCAATCAAAGAAGGGTCGACTGAGGTTTTTCAAACTGCGATCCTAGCACCTCAGACAAGTACTTTACCGACAGACCTAGATACCACCCATACAGCTTATTAACAACTGTAAATCAAATTGTTTTCAAGGATGGCATGGTAAATAACTGTCTTACCTGAACACTGACAGTGGTATCGTATCTTGTAGTTGGAACAGGGGATGGGCATGTTGTCTGCGTTGTGACACGTCATCCCAGTGGCCACGTCACACTTGACCACTTCTCCTGAGCTGAAGTATGAGATGTCTCCGTCCACCGTGACACACTCGACCTGGTCCACTTTGCCTGACGGACAGAAGCGGCCGAGTTCCGAGATGGTCATCGCTTCGTGGTCACCCTCTCCCTCGTCAGGGTTAACACGGTTGATCCATGACGACCACGAACTCTTGATGCACGGCGATACGCTTGATCCAATGGGAGGCTTCACGGTCGGTTGAGCAGTGGGCGTGGCTGTAGGTGCTGGAGCTGATAAGACAGAATTATGGGATATTAAATGAGCTTCCATTTTGTATCATGTTTATGTCCAAAGTGAAATATTTTCAACTATCACTTGCTAAAGCTCGTGACAAAGAAAATTATTTCATGAGGGGCATAAACATGATACAAAATGGTAGCAAGTTTAATAACCTATTTATTACGCATTAATCAATTTCAATTTATATAATTAAACTCGTTTGATTAACGTTGCAGAATAGTGCGCTAGTGGTATGACGTCAATGTCATTCTAGTGAGATGTAACATTTATTTAGATATGTAGCAAGATATTTTTAACCATCTGGTTAATAATACAGAATCTGATTTAATAGAGCTTTGTAATAAAATACTGATGGAAAAAAACAAGGGATTACACAAACACCGATTCAAAAGAGTAACTGCATCCAAAACCCTGATCCATAGTGTTAGGATGTTAACTGTGTCACTGGCATTCAGTCTCACATTACTGACATATTCAGTCTCACATTACTGACATTCAGTCTCACATTACTGACATATAGTCTCACATTACTGACATTCAGTCTCACATTACTGACATATTCAGTCTCACATTACTGACATTCAGATCTTTAGATTTTGGAAGGGGGTGTATAAATATTTCAGTAGAATTACGTAAGTGGATGCAGCTTTGGTAATTAGCCTGGTGTTCTAAGAAAGGCTTATGAATGGAAAAGACGCATGTGTTTAAAGGTCATTTTGATGAAACCTTCCTAATTGTGGTGCCATCCTCCCATCTCTAGGTAAGATAGAGCTAAGGCACCACACTATTTCTGGTGGTCTCAACCAGTATTCTAATTGCTTGACAGTTTTGAAACCCAATAGCCCAAGTGCTGGAGTGCCATTAAACATTAATTTTTTCATGCTTGACAGTCTGTCAGTAACTCTAGCTTACCTTTGCATCCATTGAGATCAAACCTAAGTGCGATGGCTCCGTGCCATGTCGAAGGCTGTATCCGGACGTATCTGGCAGTAATCGGTGTAATTATGTGCTTGACAGTCTGTCAGTAACTCTAGCTTACCTTTGCATCCAATGAGATCAAACCTAAGTGCGATGGCTCCGTGTCATGTCGAAGGCTGTATCCGGACGTATCTGGCAGTAATCGGTGTAATTATGTGCTTGATAGTCTGTCAATAACTCTAGCTTACCTTTGCATCCAATGAGATCAAACCTAAGTGCGATGGCTCCGTGCCATGTCGAAGGCTGTATCCGGACGTATCTGGCAGTAATCGGTGTAATTATGTGCTTGACAGTCTGTCAGTAACTCTAGCTTACCTTTGCATCCAATGAGATCAAACCTAAGTGCGATGGCTCCGTGCCATGTCGAAGGCTGTATCCGGACGTATCGGGCAGTAATCGGTGTAATTATGTGCTAGACAGTCTGTCAGTAACTCTAGCTTACCTTTGCATCCAATGAGATCAAACCTAAGTGTGATGGCTCCGTGCCATGTCGAAGGCTGTATCCGGACGTATCGGGCAGTAATTGGTGTAATTATGTGCTTGACAGTCTGTCAGTAACTCTAGCTTACCTTTGCATCAAATGAGATCAAACCTAAGTGCGATGGCTCCGTGCCATGTCGAAGGCTGTATCCGGACGTATCGGGCAGTAATCGGTGTAATTATGTGCTTGACAGTCTGTCAGTAACTCTAGCTTACCTTTGCATCCAATGAGATCAAACCTAAGTGCGATGGCTCCGTGCCATGTCGAAGGCTGTATCCGGACGTATCGGGCAGTAATCGGTGTAATTATGTGATTGGCAGGACTGGACCCATCAAAGTTTCCAGCAAATGTCTGCAACAGAGTGAGTGATCAATTGAGTGAGTGAGTGAATGAATGAATAACATCAAACACAAAACAAATACTAATATGTGAATATACTGATGACAACACCGGCATTAACAGGAAAGAGTGACTGCCGCTAAAGCCCTCATCCATGGTGTCGGGAAGTTAACCGTGTTACTGACAATCAGTGCCACAGCACATCTTTGTACTTTATACACCAACTGAAAGCTGGTCTACAATCCCTAGTGTTTCCTAGCTGTTTCTTTCTCTCAGTATACATACATATTTTGTCCTTTCTCTGCAACTGGTACAAACAAGCATTCTGAGAGTACTGCTAAAGCAATACATGTATACATTTTCATATCTCTTACATTCAAGGGACATAACTTTGTGAAAACTGGGTAAAACTTGATTTGTAACAGTACATGATAAAGCTATATACACATTTTTATCTCGATATATCAAGGAATTGTGAAAAAACATCCAGAAAACTATATGTGGGACAGACGGATGGACAGACAGAAGGATAGAGATGAAAGCCAGTTTCTTCCTGTTGGGCCTGTAGGGCACTCTATAATAATCCTTTAGTAATACAGACCTCACATTATAAGGGGAGCTACCACTCCCCATCACTCGCCTGAGACTAATTCCAGGAGAGTCATCTTTGTTCAACTCAGCACGTGAATTTATCTCGTATTATATGGTAATATCTTAAATGGCTCACCATAATCTAAAGGCCCTGCTACATGATACGAGTGACTCGTACAAGTGACTTGGATTGAAATGCCAACAAGCAAGTCATAACATGTAGCATGTCATACGATTGAATAGGCCCGAGTCACTTGTACGAGTCGAAGTTTAGAACCTGTTCTATTTTCATACAATTGAATCGGATGTTTGGGGATGTTGACCAATCAGATCGTGGCACAGATAACTTCCACGTTCTGAGTGTGATGGCAGAAAGGCACAACTCTTTGTGGGGTCCGGTCCAGTCATTTATACAAAGAAAGAAACGTTACAACAGCAGCCTTCTTATCAATACAAGACATTGTTTACCATGGTTACAGCAAAGATGTTTTTCAACGACGTCACATTTCATACGATTGACAAGTACTGTGTGGCAACACATCCGATTCAATCAGTCCGATTGACTCGTGCGATTGACTCGTACGAGTAACTTGGTCTGATTTTATCATATCGTGGAGCAGGCCCTTAAGGGAAGGGAGCAATTAATCACTCCAATAATGTATTTTCATGGTGAGGTCAGTAGTATTTGTCTTCAGTGAGAAAATGGAAAGTGTTTTATGTTAACATACTGAGGATGCTAGCTAGAGGATGTTAAGACAGATCATACCTTTGGTTGTCCAGGTGTTTCTTCGTAGTAGTGGAAGTTGTAACCATCACTGGAGTACAGGAGTTTGTATGATGTCACCCAGTGGGGGAATCCCTCTCGGCCCTTTGTAAGAATGCCTGTGACAGTCTACAATAAAACAATAAATATCTCAGCTGAACGTTTGCCCCTAACATGGTATGTGCTGTTCTGTGTATTAGAACGTTTGCCCCTCTCTTTTCACTCTCTCTTACTCTCATTCAGTTTCTCTCTCAAGGGGCGGGACGTAGCCCAATGATAAAATGCTTGCTTGATGCACGGTCGGTCTGGGATCAATTCTTGTCGGTGGGCCCATTGGGCTATTTCTTGTTCCAGCCAGTGCCCCACGACTGGTACATCAAAGACCGTAGTATGTACTACCCTGTCTGTGGGATGGTGCATATAAAAGATCCTTGCTGCTAATCAAAAAGAGTAGCCCATGAAGTGGTGACAGCGGGTTTCCTCTCTCAATATCTGTGTGATCCGTAACCATATGTCCAACGCCATATAACCGTAAATAAAATGTGTTGAGTACGTCGTTAAATAAAACATTTCTTTCCTTTTACACTCTCTTACTCTCATTCACTCTCTTTTACTTTCTCTTACTCTGTCTCTCTCCCTTACTTTTTCTTCCTCTCATTCACTCTCTTTTACTCTCTCTTACTCTCATTATCTCTCCCTTTCTCTCTCTCCCTTTCTCTTTCTCTCCCTCCCTTTTAATTATTTATAAATAAACTGTAAAATCCCTATAATTATTTACCAAATAAACTGTAAAATCCCTATAATTATATATAAATAAACTGTAAAATCGCTATAATTATATATAAATAAACTGTAAAATCCCTATAATTATTTATAAATAGCCTGTAAAATCACTACAATTACATACAGATGAACTGTAAAATGTCTATAATTCAGGGCTCACACTGGAACCAGTTTTGGTTTTACCAGTTTTCAGATATGTAGAATAATTGCTTGAAAATGTTTGAAATGTGGTTAATTTAAGAAATATTTTATTAGCCAAAAACTAAATGTTGTGGCCACTTTGTATAAAAATTAGCAATTGGCTAATTTGTCAATGTCCAGGGTGAGTCCTGATAATTATTTATAAATAAACTGTAAAATCCCTATAATTATTTATAAATAAACTGTAAAATCCCTATAATTATTTATAAATAAACTGTAAAATCCCTATAATTATTTATAAATAAACTGTAAAATCCCTATAATTATTTATAAATAAACTGTAAAATCCCTATAATTATTTATCTATAAACAGACTGTGAGATACCTGTAATTATTTATAAAACGCCAGTAACATACCTGAGGATATTCAAAGCGAGCCTCAATCCACTGCTGCTTGTCGTTGTGTTTAGGAATCCAGGCTCCGCTGTGGATGCCGTCGGGAGTGGAGTCAATGTGCGACTGTTCAGGTCCAGTGTAGGGTGACGCACTGGTCGACGCCGTCAGGTCGTAGTCTGGCACCGTTATGGACATTGGGTGATCCATCGGGTTGGCACACACTTTACAAAAACAATAGCATTGCATTTCTTAAGATGTCATAGAATGGGTTTTTTAAATTGTCCATTTAACTCTTTCATGCTGTCCAGTGTTACATGTATGTATTTCTGGGCATTATAATAATAAAAATTGCTGAAACCCAGCCAAAGCATTAAAATAATTTTATTAGTGTGAAGGATAAGGATATCATCAACATCCCTAACTGCGTTATGCTTCCAACTCCGTTCGGTTTGTTTTCTCGTGTATGGTTCACGTAATCAACATCCGATTTGTTGTTGTCTGCTTTTCGTACATTTGTGAGGTGTTTCTTCACAGTTCGTGAACATTTTCATTAACAATAAAGTTCAGACAAGTAAGTATCTCAATACAAAACTTTACAAACCCTTAAAAGCATTAAGTTTGCTAGGTCATTTTTGTTTACTCCTTAAAATTACCAAGATCGGGTCCACTTAAATTGACTCGTAGAAATTGTGTTGAAATGGAGGAAGATGAATTAACATTTGGTACGTGTCATATGCATAAATTTTGTTAATTACGAATCAATTCATTTGAAAAGTTATATTTTACAATCTATTCACTGGTATGAACGTAATGCCTATATGTACTGACAACAACTTTTAGCAATGTGTGTTGGTAAAACGCGGAACGGACCAGATCACTTGACAAACTGAATTTATCCTTTAAAAAAAATATGAAACAAAGTTTTCGTCCACTGTACATATTTCAGAAACATATATTTTATTCATATGGTGGCCTTAAAAATGGAAAATGACGAACCGCACATGAGCGGTGCGATACTTTTTTCAAACGCATGTGCCTGAACGCAGCTAGAAACGTTGCACTCTTTCCTGTTTACTGGATTGTGCTTCACTTTTGTTTACTAGAATGGATTTGTTTTACATCCACATTGTTGATTTTTTACATTAATTGATTGCAATCTATTTTGTTTCAAGTATAGTAACTGAAAAATGTAGAATAATATTTCTGTAAATGCTGTATTCATGTTTTTGTCGTTAGGTGAAGATAGGACGTCGATGGTATCTTTTTATTTCTGATTTTAACAGCAAGTAAATGAATTTAATACTTAGGCTGTATGGTATTTTATTCTCTCTCTCTGTCTGTACCTCCTGTCTGTATCTGTCTGTCTGTACCACCTGTCCATCTGTCTGTGTCTGTCTGTCTGTGTGTCTGTCTGTCTCTCTCTGTCTCTCTCTCTGTCTCTCTCTCTCTCTCTCTCTCTCTCTCTCTCTCTCTCTTTCTCTCTCCCCCTCCCCCTCCCCCTCTCTATTTCTCTGGTATTGCTAACCTTTGTGCTGTGGATGAAGTAGTGTTGGTGTTGTTTTGAAAATCACTGGATTTCTTGGAGTTGTAAGCTTCACATGATCAGTCACTATGTTGTGTGGTCCAACTGGACCTACAAAACAAATGTAACATTAAAACAATTTCAATGTCAGCTATAACCTTTTTTAATTACAAATAACACCATATTTAGTTACGTAATTAACTGTAGCAGGAAAATGGCAATTTTATCAACAGAAATTGTAGATGAGCCTTTTATCTTATAGCAAAAAAAGAGAAAGTTTATTTTGTTAATGAAAGCCGCTACATTCTTTCATGAGTAGCAAGGGATCTTTTATTTGCACCATCCCACAGGCAGGATAGCACATACTACGGCCTTTGATATACCAGTTGTGGTGCACTGGCTGGAACGAGAAATAGCCCAATGGGCCACCGACAGGGATTGATCCTAGACCGACTGCACATCAAGCAAACATTTTACCACTGGGCTACATCCCTCCGCTTATCTTACTGCATTAACCATCCACCACAATTATCAATTAGTCTCTGTGACTGCAGGTAGATAATCAATAACCATCCACCACAATTATCAATTAGTCTCTGTGACTGCAGGTAGATAATCAATAACCATCCACCACAATTATCAATTAGTCTCTGTGACTGCAGGTAGATAATCAATAACCATCCACCACAATTATCAATTAGTCTCTGTGACTGCAGGTAGATATTAACCATCCACCACAATTATCAATTAGTCTCTGTGACTGCAGGTAGATATTAACCATCCACCACAATTATCAATTAGTCTCTGTGACTGCAGGTAGATATTAACCATCCACCACAATTATCAATTAGTCTCTGTGACTGCAGGTAGATATTAACCATCCACCACAATTATCAATTAGTCTCTGTGACTGCAGGTAGATAATAACCATCCACCACAATTATCAATTAGTCTCTGTGACTGCAGGTAGATATTAACCATCCACCACAATTTATCAATTAGTCTCTGTGACTGCAGGTAGATATTAACCATCCACCACAATTTATCAATTAGTCTCTGTGACTGCAGGTAGATATTAACCATCCACCACAATTTATCAATTAGTCTCTGTGACTGCAGGTAGATAATAACCATCCACCACAATGTATCAATTAGTCTCTGTGACTGCAGGTAGATAATAACCATCCACCACAATTTAATAATTAGTCTCTGTGACTGCAGGTAGATAATAACCATCCACCACAATTTATCAATTAGTCTCTGTGACTGCAGGTAGATAATAACCATCCACCACAATTATCAATTAGTCTCTGTGACTGCAGGTAGATAATAACCATCCACCACAATTTAATAATTAGTCTCTGTGACTGCAGGTAGATAATAACCATCCACCACAATTTATCAATTAGTCTCTGTGACTGCAGGTAGATAATAACCATCCACCACAATTTATCAATTAGTCTCTGTGACTGCAGGTAGATAATAACCATCCACCACAATTTATCAATTAGTCTCTGTGACTGCAGGTAGATAATAACCATCCACCACAATTATCAATTAGTCTCTGTGACTGCAGGTAGATAATAACCATCCACCACAATTTATCAATTAGTCTCTGTGACTGC
Organism: Gigantopelta aegis; assembly: GCF_016097555.1. Classification (NCBI taxonomy): domain Eukaryota; kingdom Metazoa; phylum Mollusca; class Gastropoda; order Neomphalida; family Peltospiridae; genus Gigantopelta; species Gigantopelta aegis. Next base: position 1,121,752 of record NC_054707.1, read on the forward strand.
AGGTAGATAATAACCATCCACCACAATTTATCAATTAGTCTCTGTGACTGCAGGTAGATATTAACCATCCACCACAATTATCAATTAGTCTCTGTGACTGCAGGTAGATAATAACCATCCACCACAATTTATCTATTAGTCTCTGTGACTGCAGGTAGATAGTAACCATCCACCACAATTATCAATTAGTCTCTGTGACTGCAGGTAGATAATAACCATCCACCACAATTTATCAATTAGTCTCTGTGACTGCAGGTAGATAATCATTAACCATCCACCACAATTTATCAATTAGTCTCTGTGACTGCAGGTAGATAATAACCATCCACCACAATTTATCAATTAGTCTCTGTGACTGCAGGTAGATATTAACCATCCACCACAATTTATCAATTAGTCTCTGTGATTGCAGGTAGATATTAACCATCCACCACAATTTATCAATTAGTCTCTGTGACTGCAGGTAGATATTAACCATCCACCACAATTTATCAATTAGTCTCTGTGACTGCAGGTAGATAATAACCATCCACCACAATTTATCAATTAGTCTCTGTGACTTCAGGTAGATAATAACCATCCACCACAATTTATCAATTAGTCTCTGTGACTGCAGGTAGATAATAACCATGCACCACAATTTATCAATTAGTCTCTGTGACTGCAGGTAGATAATAACCATCCACCACAATTTATCAATTAGTCTCTGTGACTGCAGGTAGATAATCATTAACCATCCACCACAATTTATCAATTAGTCTCTGTGACTGCAGGTAGATAATAACCATCCACCACAATTTATCAATTAGTCTCTGTGACTTCAGGTAGATAATAACCATCCACCACAATTTATCAATTAGTCTCTGTGACTGCAGGTAGATAATAACCATGCACCACAATTTATCAATTAGTCTCTGTGACTGCAGGTAGATAATAACCATCCACCACAATTTATCAATTAGTCTCTGTGACTGCAGGTAGATAATAACCATCCACCACAATTTATCAATTAGTCTCTGTGACTGCAGGTAGATAATCATTAATCATCCACCACAATTTATCAAGTAGTCTCTGTGCACCATCCACCACAATTTATCAATTAGTCTCTGTGACTGCAGGTAGATAATAACCATCCACCACAATTTATCAATTAGTCTCTGTGACTGCAGGTAGATATTAAGCATCCATCCACCACAATTTATCAATTAGTCTCTGTGACTGCAGGTAGATAATAACCATCCACCACAATTTATCAATTAGTCTCTGTGACTGCAGGTAGATAATAACCATCCACCACAATTTATCAATTAGTCTCTGTGACTGCAGGTAGATATTAACCATCCACCACAATTTATCAATTAGTCTCTGTGACTGCAGGTAGATATTAACCATCCACCACAATTTATCAATTAGTCTCTGTGACTGCAGGTAGATAATAACCATGCACCACAATTTATCAATTAGTCTCTGTGACTGCAGGTAGATAATAACCATCCACCACAATTTATCAATTAGTCTCTGTGACTGCAGGTAGATAATTAACCATCCACCACAATTTATCAATTAGTCTCTGTGACTGCAGGTAGATATTAACCATCCACCACAATTTATCAATTAGTCTCTGTGACTGCAGGTATCCACCACAATTTATCAATTAGTCTCTGTGACTGCATAATAACCATCCACCACAATTTATCAATTAGTCTCTGTGACTGCAGGTAGATAATAACCATCCACCACAATTTATCAATTAGTCTCTGTGACTGCAGGTAGATATTAACCATCCACCACAATTTATCAATTAGTCTCTGTGACTGCAGGTAGATATTAACCATCCACCACAATTTATCAATTAGTCTCTGTGACTGCAGGTAGATAATAACCATCCACCACAATTTATCAATTAGTCTCTGTGACTGCAGGTAGATAATCATTAACCATCCACCACAATTTATCAATTAGTCTCTGTGACTGCAGGTAGATATTAACCATCCACCACAATTTATCAATTAGTCTCTGTGACTGCAGGTAGATAATAACCATCCACCACAATTTATCAATTAGTCTCTGTGACTGCAGATAGATAATAACCATCCACCACAATTTATCAATTAGTCTCTGTGACTGCAGGTAGATAATCATTAACCATCCACCACAATTTATCAATTAGTCTCTGTGACTGCAGGTAGATATTAACCATCCACCACAATTTATCAATTAGTCTCTGTGACTGCAGGTAGATAATAACCATCCACCACAATTTATCAATTAGTCTCTGTGACTGCAGGTAGATAATAACCATCCACCACAATTTATCAATTAGTCTCTGTGACTGCAGGTAGATATTAACCATCCACCACAATTTATCAATTAGTCTCTGTGACTGCAGGTAGATAATAACCATCCACCACAATTTATCAATTAGTCTCTGTGACTGCAGGTAGATAATAACCATCCACCACAATTTATCAATTAGTCTCTGTGACTGCAGGTAGATAATAACCATCCACCACAATTTATCAATTAGTCTCTGTGACTGCAGGTAGATAATAACCATCCACCACAATTTATCAATTAGTCTCTGTGACTGCAGGTAGATAATCATTAACCATCCACCACAATTGATCAATTAGTCTCTGTGACTGCAGGTAGATAATAACCATAATCAATTAGTCTCTGTGACTGCAGGTAGATAAACCATCCACCACAATTTATCAATTAGTCTCTGTGACTGCAGGTAGATAATAACCATCCACCACAATTGATCAATTAGTCTCTGTGACTGCAGGTAGATAATAACCATCCACCACAATTTATCAATTAGTCTCTGTGACTGCAGGTAGATAATAAATTTTATTAATTTAACCTTAGTATTAATTCAATTATTTAATTTTCCATTTCAATTTGCATTACAGATGCAGATCCAGGAGGGGGCACCAAGGGGCATTCACTCCCCCTTTTTTTTCGCCGACATAAAAGTAATTTAAAAAGCCTGTTCAAACACCCTTTACCATGTCTGGTACACACACACCCCTCCTTTCGTAAAACCTTGGATCTGTATCTGTATTATATAGCATCATATCAATAAACATACTTACTACACATCTCACAGTAATACCGGATCTTGTAGTCACTACATGGTATCGGGTCGTTGTCAATGTTCCTGCAAACCAAACCTGACTGAAGGTCGCACTTGACTATTTCCCCGGTGGAGAGTGACGAGATCCCGGAATCGGCGCCCACACACTCGATGTGTGTCAGTGTTCCTCCAGGACAGAAGTGGTAGGTGGACCGTAGCTCGTCGACACTGGCATGTTCCAGGTCACCTCCTCCCGTGTCTGGCTTGTCCTGGTTGATCCAAGGAGACCAGTACGCCGCACACGTCGTCATCATGGCCGGACTTCTTGTCGATATTTTCTGCGGAGTCTGGGTGCTGGCGGTCGGCGGTTCCATGCTTGGGGTGGCCGTCGGGGCCTTCGTGGGGTTCTTGTTGACCCCCGGAATGGGCGGGGACGGACACTGCTCGCAGTAGTAACGGATCTGGTAGTCGTCGCATGGTGCAGGGAAATTATCGGACGTCTTACAGATCAGGCCTTTGTCGAGGTTGCATGTCACGACTGCTCCTGTTGAGTACGAATATGCCTGCAGGTCGACACTGTAGCATTCAATCTTGGTGATTTTTCCTCCTCCCTTGCAGAAATTGTGCTTGTTTCTGAGATCGATGGCAGAGATGTGCTCGAAATCACCATCGCCTGTGTCGGGTTTATCTGTGTTGATCCAGTGCGACCAGGAACCTGTGCATTTGCCGGGAGAATGTAGAGTTGTCATGTGAATCGATGGCGTCTCAGACACGTCCGTATGACCCGGCGGAGAAGCAGTAGGTTTCTGTGTAATGTGGGGGGCCTGGGTCGGACTGGGACACTCCTCGCAGTAGTAGCGTATCTTGTAGTCTTCACAGTCCATGGGGAAATTATCGACATTGTTGCAGATGAAACCTTGCTGCAGGTTACATGTGAGGACAGCACCGGTGGAGGAGGCCACTGACTGGGTGTCGAGGCCGTAGCAGTCGATGTTGGTGACCTTTCCGTTCACACAGAAGTGATACTTGGTCCTCAGCTCCGAATTTGACACGTGTTCCCGGTCCCCGCCACCGCTGTTAGGCTTGTCCCTGTTGAACCACTCAGACCACGAGCCCGTGCAGTTACCAGCTGGTGGGTGAGCGATTGGGTGGCCGGGGGAGTAGTTCAGCACGGGTGTCACGGTCTTGGATGGAGGTACGGCAGTGGGACTCCCCGTGGTGTGTGGTGAAAGAGTAGGGGTGGTGCACTCCTCGCAGTGATACCTTATCTTATAGTCCTGACACTGGATAGGAAAATTGTCATCATTTTTACACACTAGTCCTTGTTGAAGGTTACAGACGAGATTGTCTCCAGTTGATTCATACGTAACATTAAGCTCTGATGAAAAGCATTCAATTTTCGTTAACTTTCCATTGCCACAGAAGTTGTACTTGGTGTTCAGTTCAAATGGGGAGATGATTTCTGTGTCACCGTCACCAGTACTAGGAGTGTCCTTGTTAAACCACTGTGACCACATGCCGGAACAAGTCTTGGAAGGATGTGCCGTGGGCTGTCCTACCGGTCCGACATTAGGTGAGTGTGAGGAGACAGTGGGCGACGTTGGTGACCGAGTTGGGCTGCTGCAATCCAAGTGTTTCGGCTCGCAGAGGAAACGAATTTCGTAGTCCGCACAGCCGTGTCCAGAAGTCTGTTTGTCATTCCTACACACGAGTCCACTATACTTGAGATCACAAAGGACATCAGTCTGACCGGCATCTGACGACGCGACGTGTGTCTTCACGTCTCGACATTCGGCGGCCGTGATATCGGTGGTCCCACAGAATGTGTACACCTGTCTCAAGTCTGGCAGAATCTCCAGCTCACCGATGCTGTTTGGAGCGTGACCGTTCATCCACCGTGTCCAGCCACATCTCGCTGGACTGGCCGTCGGCTTGCCAGTTGGACGCTGCGTCGGTGCAGGAGTGGGCGTGTATCGGGAACAGTCGCAGAAGATGCGTATCTCGTAATCGCGACACTTGTTGCCGTTGATCTGCTTGGCGTCGTCGCACCGCAGGCCCCGCACCAAGTCGCACGTGACGACCTGACCTGACGACTGAGCCAGACTGGTGGTTCCGACAATCCTGCACTGGATGTGGGTCATCATGTCATATCCGCAGACGGTCTTGTCTGATATCAACTTGGCGACCGATTCAACATCTCCTTCGTGTGGCTTGCCAGGGGTCATGTTGTCGGGGTGGTTGTGGTTCATCCATGGAGACCAACCGCAGAATGGAGAAGTGGTCGCCCGGGCAGTGACGCTGATAGCTGGAGAAGCTGTAGGCTGTGCAGTGGGACCAGCACTTGGTGATACGTGTGCTGAAAAATAAATAAGAATTCCGCTGAGTTATGTGTCTCGCCTACCATAAACATGTTCCATGTCGCTGACAGTTGCAGTTATTGATGTTCACCTCAATGCATGTTTAAAACAATAATAATAATTTTTAAAAATGTTGAAAGCAATTAAACATGTTTAAATTATATTATACTTATATTATAATTTAAAACATTTTTACTTTTTTCACATGCATTATGATGAATATCTTCAAACTTAAATGTCTAGCCTGTCATAAACGTATTTAATGTTACTAACAGTTACATCCATAAGAAATTAATAAATAAATAAAATAAAATAAATTTAAAAAAATAAATTTAAAAACATTTGCTCAATTTTAAAACTTTAATATAATATATTTTTTTACTTTTTTCACATGCATTGTGATGACCATCAATAGGTGCAACTACAAACCAAGTTTCACTGTTCTAGGACTTGTAGTTTGTGAGAAATGGAGCTAAAATGAGACTGTAAAGTTGAACTACCATAAATATCTGTCATGTAATTGAAGCAAGTTTAGTTCAACTGGTGTACAACTGTATTAAACTTTAAATGTTTAACAGACAAATCTATTGCAAAACAGACATAATAAGTCAAGCTGAAAAAACATTAAACATATAATTTAATGCTTAAGGGCTTCTAGATTATGGTGACCCCACTCCCTTGGCTAGTGATATTCAATGTTGGGCTAGTAAATAACTACTATTGTCATGCCCGACGTCTAGTGAAATCGTTTTGGTCAAATGTTGCAGTTAAGTCTATTTGGTAATTATGAATATCCTGATCCCACCCCAACCCCCAATGTTAGTATTTTTAGAATCTATCTCCCTCTTTAGGTGACATATCTGATTATTACTATTATTTAGCAGAATTGTACTAACTTAAAGTAAAGTAGGGCTTGTGATTTTTTAATCGTGGCTAGTAACTTCTTTAAATCACTGATCTCATGGCTAACGGATTGTAAAAAAATTCTAGAAACCCTGATGGTTACAAAATAAAATAAGCTCTAATCAGCACTTAAATATTGACCAATGTATTCAAGAGATCTGTCTCTTTTATAGAAACAGGCCAAGTTCTATAAACTCCATAGAGATATTTTTAACACACCTGTACATGTAATTCACTTAATTCAGATCTTTATGGTGACTCAGTCTGTTTTGGTTTTTTATACTAAACAATATTTCCATTTGTAAAGTGTTGAAAATTATGGAGGTTTAAATCTTAAAGCTGTCAATGCAAAATTAGCTTAACAACTTACACTGGTGTAGCCCAAGGGAAGCCATGGGGGGGGGGGGGGCAATCCGCACCCCACCCCCTCCCAAATCACACATCTTTTTACCCCCACAACATTAAATGTTTTCCTATTGCCCCATAACATGACTTACAGAAAATGTAGTTGGCCGCTCCGTCAATAAAAACATCCTGGCAACACAAGTAACGACTTACTGATACACGGACAGTAGAATCGGACCTCGTAATCGCTGCAGTGTCCTCCATTCTGCCACGTGTTGCACGTCAGTCCGTTGGTGACATCGCAGGTGACGGTCTCGCCGAACTGATGGGCGGGTTTGCGAGATGTCACCTCGCGACACTCGATCTGTATTGGCAGACTACACAGCTGGTTGGTCCTCCTGATGTCGGCCAGTAGTTCGTGGTCTCCGTCCCCAGTGTTCGGGGAGTCCACGTTGATCCAGTTCGTCCAGTGACACTGTGGCTGGATGGTCGGGTGTACAGTTGGGCCGACGGTTGGCGACGCTGTCGGCTTGCAGGTGCTTGTTGTACACAGCACAGTGTTGTTGAAGCAGTGACACTTGGAGCAGGAGTCGGTCGGGTTCGTCCAGTATTCCATGGGCTAAATATAAAATTAATCAGTGAATCCGGGATGTTTTTTTAAGGATTCCGCAAGGATCATAAAATGATGTAATACAGTCAGTTTGGAATATCATATCATAATCTTATGCTACTGACCCAAAATATGGATTTTATGAAGCATGGAATCATGCTGCATTTGCAGCCTGTAATGATAATTAATTTTATTTCAGCTGTATAAATTGTCTTGCAGAAAATGGACCTAATAGCCTGTCTTTCAGTTATCATCAATATCCAAATACTGAACTATTATCATAAATATTTATGAATGCTATATTTGTACACTTCTAACAACGTTAAAGTTTTATGCCCTCTAAATGCTGAACTATTAGCATATTTATCAATGCTATGCTTGAATGCCCTCTAAATGCCAAACTATATCACATTTACCAGTGCTATGTTCATAAGCTTCTTCAAATGCTGAACTATTATCATAATATTTACAAGACTAAGTGCTATGCTCATAAGTCCTCCAAATGCTGAACTATTATCTGATAATATTTACAAGACTAAGTGCTATGTTCATAAGCCCTCCAAATGCTGAACTATTATCATAATATTTACTAGACTAAGTGCTATGCTCATAAGCCCTTCAAATGCTGAACTATTATCATAATATTTACTAGACTAAGTGGTATGCTCATAAGCCCTCCAAATGCTGAACTATTATCATAATATTTACTAGACTAAGTGGTATGCTCATAAGCCCTCCAAATGCTGAACTATTATCATAATATTTACTAGACTAAGTGCTATGCTCATAAGCCCTCCAAATGCTGAACTACATTGGCATATATACCAGTGCTATGGTGTTGTCTTGTTTTCGACAAGTACACATCTCCATTTTGACGCACTGTTGATTTCCCTTGAGTCGTTCTCCCATGCCGCACTGTTTGGATGAGTGGGTCGACGGCAGACACCCAGGAACACACTGTGTTGGTGCCTGACCGTTACAGACGTCGGCAGCGGCAGAGTGGCACATCTGTTCACACGTGAACGCACACGCATCCCAGATGCTGTCTGGTGCACATACAGCTGTGTGAAGGACGGAGAAAACAAAAATAATCTATTTAGAAAATGTCTCTAAAAGAATTAAAGTACAAATGACTTGGAAGAAAATTTACCTTGAAATGAAAAAAGAAAGTTAAACACGATATTAGCAATGTAGATTTTAGAGTACAGCTGTGAAATAGATGGAGAAAAACATCTGTTTAGAAATGTCTTTAATTTAATAGTAGTGTTGGGAGTTGGTGGAATTTATCATCAGTCACCCGGTATAAACACAAACCCATCAACTTTCATTTACACAACTGGTTAGAATTATACCGGCCTCGGTGGCGTCGTGGCAGGCCATCGGTCTACAGGCTGGTAGGTACTGGGTTCGGATCCCAGTCGAGGCATGGGATTTTTAATCCAGATACCGACTCCAAACCCTGAGTGAGTGCTCCGCAAGGCTCAATGGGTAGGTGTAAACCACTTGCACCGACCAGTGATCCATAACTGGTTCAACAAAGGCCATGGTTTGTGCTATCCTGCCTGTGGGAAGCGCAAATAAAAGATCCCTTGCTGCCTGTCGTAAAGAAGAGTAGCCTATGTGGCGACAGCGGGTTTCCTCTAAAAACAGTGTCAGAATGACCATATGTTTGACGTCCAATAGCCGATGATAACATTAAAAATCAATGTGCTCTAGTGGCGTCGTTAAATAAAACAAACTTTACTTTTGGTTAGAATTATATGAACATGAGAAGGATTGGAAATATAAGTGCCATACATCTGTTGTGCTCACCAGGATAGATCTTACAAATTTGCTATTTATTATCTTTTTTCTACTATTTGTACATATAAAAACAAACACCAACCCAAACAACTAAAACTATAAGAGTCAAATCTCCCATGTTAAAGATAAGTCAAAGTATTAATTTTAAAAGCAACATAACCGCTCCTGGACTCAGCCACTTGTGACATCAGAAAATGAGTCCAGTGGAGACACAACTGACCCTTTTTAGCATAGGGGTACATTACAAGGTTACACACATGCATGCACTTGCATGCACACACAGACAGACATATGCACAAACACACACACACACACACACACACACACACACACACAGACAGTTGCAATAGTTTCCTTTCCATCTTGAATCTCAATAAAAGTATTATAGCAATAATTCTTTATTGACCTTAAACCTTATTAAACAACTTCCTCCATGTTACTCTGGAACTAGTCGCTCAGCTAGAGGCTGGGCCGGCCTTGCTCAAAACAACAGTTCCAAAGATGTACTGAAACGCTAATCTCCCACGCTGTGCACTTGGGTTGGTTTTTTTACTTGCCATTCGGGCAAGTCATGTCAGCACTTTGACTTGCCTGTGCAATTTGTTTTTTAAAGTAATGTACTTGGCATAGAAGATCAGTTTCAATGGGCATATATGCAACTTGGTTCTAAAGTATATCAATGTAGTTGTAATGCAAATAGCTATTTACATAATTATATATAAATAATATTTTCATATATACTCTTCAAAAAAAAGTAGAGGAACCTGAAATATTAAAACATACATTTTGACCACAGACATCCTAGTTTAGAACGTTCAGGTCTGTTTATCAACACACCGAAACACATTCCATAGTTTGCACATGCATCACACAGTTGCCCCATACACTTATGTGGGGTGTCATTCTTGATTTTGACAATTTTCAGGAAGGTCGATTAATCACTGTGGAACATTATTTCTGTCAATCGTTTTCATTCTGTTGATCATACAGTTGTTATTGTTTTGTTTTCAGTCATTTTTATTTTTTGAATTTGTGATTTACTGATAAAAAAACATCAACTTTCAAATTTCACTTCTGACCTCAGTCATCCTTCAAGATCATTGGTGGTCATAAAACCTACTGTAATACTGAACTACCGGTTGTAATGTTTCCCCAATTAATTCACTATTATCATATAACCATTCCCCACAGCTAATATACCGTACAATTTTGGCAACTGTAAATTCTTATTAGAGTTACCCGACTTTTTTTGAAGAGTATACTTACCATTTGTGACATCAAATAGCTGATGTGTATTTTTGTGCTGGGGTGTCGTTAAATGCTCATTCATTCATTCATTCATTCATTCATTCATTCATTCATTCATGCAAATAGCTAGCTTTTTATTACTATTTTTATCATTCAAATGAGCTCTAAATGTAACAAAGTTTCCAGCATGAGCATCAAGAACTGTAGCTGAAACGTTTAGCAGATTAGAATACAGCTAGAACATTACATTTAGAACATTCTCAAATAATTTGCTGAAATTAATGTGCAAACTTTCGGTCGCCAGGAGGGTGACTCACGATAAGGTTTCACTTACCTGATGTTGTTTTCAGTCGTCTAGGGCGACCAGGCGACCGTAAAAAACACACCCTGATCCCTTTTTTATTATTATTATTACTATTATTATTATTATCCCACACACATGATTACCTGTTGTGGTGCGTTCGAAACCTTGACGTGGTGGTGTGGTTGTCAGGTGTGGCCCGTTGGTCAGTTTGCCAGGTTCCATTGATGGAGAGACGTGCGGTGATTTGGTGGGCGTCACACTTGGGTTAATACCGGGAGTGACCAGTGGTCCTGACGTAGGCTTGGGCCCTAAAAAATTAAACATAATCATAATGAGTTATCTTGCATTGTGTAACTAACATAAAGACAGTAAAGAGAAAGAAAAGATTGTTTGTTTGTTTGACAACTTGCAACAAATTGTCAAATCAGCAGCGTGATAAGGTGCAACCATTTTCTGCCTACATACACGGCAAGAGGGCAGGACGTAGCCCAGTTTGGGATCGATCCCCATCAGTGGGCCTGTTGGGCTATTTCTCATTCTAGCCAGTGTACCACGACTGGTATATCAAAAGACCGTGGTATGTGCTATCCTGTCTGTGGGATGGTGCATATAAAAGAACCCTTGCTACTAATGGAAAAATGTTTGACATCCAATAGCTGATAATTAATAAATCAATGTGCTCTAGTGGTGTCGTTAAACAAACTTTAACATGCAGGAGGCAAGACAGACTAATTGTCTAATAGTCCAGCAAAAACCGACTCGATTCATCGTGTGTAAATGGGTTTTAGCATGCTAATCCTGAGGACGACCATTTCTTTGTTTTTACTGTTGCAATTGCAACTTTGTTGGCATATCTTAGGAAGATATAGTTGTAATGGTACATGTATGCGAATGTTTAGCCAGATTTAAGTAACTACACACATTGAGTAAATCATTGCTGCAAAAATATGCTTTGAGTTGATCTCACCAAAAACGCTATGGACTAAACAGGTTAATTGATGTGTACACTGACATGTTAGTGAGTCAATCTCATTGAAGACACCTGTAATTCAGATTTAACCGAAAAGTACCAAGACATGTGTTATTAGAAAAGTAATATTTCATAGGAAGGCTACTCACATTAATTCCATGTTACATTTTAGTCTGCCCACCATCACTTGCATTAATTTCATGTCGCATTTTAGTCTGCCCACCATCACTCGCATTAATTTCATGTCCCATTTTAGTCTGCCCACCATCACTCGCATTAATTTCATGTCCCATTTTAGTCTGCCCACCGTCACTTGCATTAATTTCATGTCCCATTTTAGTCTGCCCACCGTCATTTGCATTAATTTCATGTCCCATTTTAGTCTGCCCACTGTGACTCGTTAATTGGATGGTTAATTTCAGGATCTACAGTAACTACAAAGTTTCTGCTGTTATATATGAACTACTGTATTCTGATATAAATAAAATGTGTTGAGTGCATCATTAAATAAACCATTTTCCTTCATTTTCCTAAAAATGGAATAACTAAAGAGAATAATTAAACAAAACAGTGTGTTAAAAGTACCTGAACACTGTGGGCTCCAGCAGAGAACGCGCACTTCATAATCATGGCACTGAGATGTCGACTGTTCACCGTTATAGCAACGCAGACCGTTGTTGATGTCGCACGAAACATGACTCTGTCCAGCATCTCTGGACAGCGTGGTTGTCCCGGCAACCCTACACTCGATGTCCACTATGTGACTGCACACACCGAACTTGGTCTTCAGGACATCGATGGTCTCGAGGTCTCCGACATCCGTGGAGTCTTTGTTTGGTTGGTCTGCATTGAGCCAAGGTGACCAGGCACACCGCACTGTGATCTTCGGACCAGAGGTAGCACGTACTGTTGGCAGTGCTGTTGTCGGTTTATCTTTTCAAAAAATAACATCATATGATTAAGCTGTTGCATTGAGAGCATATTGAAGTTAACAAGAATAAACACATATTGAGCTTCAGGAAAGCTACAGGTTGATAGACCATTTATCACGTATTGAGATTCAGGAAACCTACAGGTTGATAGACCATTTATCACGTACTGAGATTCAGGAAAGCTACAGGTTGATAGACCATTTATCACGTATTGAGATTCAGGAAAGCTACAGGTTGATAGACCATTTATCACGTATTGAGATTCAGGAAAGCTACAGGTTGATAGACCATTTATCATTTCACAGAACTTTATCATTTTACTCGATTATGATTGGATTATGTCATGGATCATTAGTCATGTCAGATCTAATATTAAAAAATAATCCTAAAGATAAAAATTTGTTTGTCTAACTCAGTGGCAAATCATAATGCCAATCACCAAATAAAATTATTTTGTTCAGTTAGTCATTAATCTTAGATCGAGCCACCTCGATGGATCCATTCAGCTGATTTGATTTTTTCTCGTTCCAACCAGTGCACCATAATTGGACAAAGGCTGTAGTATGTGCTTTCCTGTCTGTGGGAAAGTGCATATAAAAGATCTCTTGCTGCATTAGGAAAAATGTAGCGGGTTTCCTTTGATGACCATGTGTCAGATTTACAAAAATTTTGACATCCAACAGCTGATGATTAATTAATCAATGTGCTCTAGTGGTGTTGTTAAACAAAACAAACATTTTTTTCTTAAAAAAATAGTGTTATTAATTAAAACCATCGAGTCATAGATAAAGCATCTTTTTTTCCCTTAGTATTTAACTTTATAGTATCATGGGAACCCATCGGAAACTGCTTTTTAAAAATAATCACATATATATTCTTTTCGTTGAATAGTCGTACTCTAAATAATAATCATGGTGAAAAACATTTCTGTGAAATCCGAAGGCCTGCTAATCTGACTAATTATTCATGTTAATTGTCAAGACCCAATACTGAAAAAAACACCATCTATCAATTAAAATACCTTTGCCTAACCTGTCTCCCCTGACTAATTATTCATGTTAATTGTCACTTCCTAATACAGAACAAATGTAACAATTAAAATTCCTTTGTCTAACCCATCTGTACACTCTCTATATTTATAATTGTCAAGACCTAAAGCAAGACACAAACTTTAATAAAATACTCACCTGTGCATTCACACAAGTATCGCACTTTGTAGTCGCTGCATGGAACTGGAGAGTTGTCCTTGTTGTTGCACACCAAACCGTTCTGCAGGTCACAGGTCGCAACCTCTCCCGTGCTCTCATGTGGGATGTCGCCGGCATAGCACTCGATCTTGGTGACAACGCCGCCGACACAGAACCTGGCCAGCTCTTCCTTGGTGAGGAACTCGTGGTCACCATCGCCAGTGTCTGGAGTGTCCTTGTTCACCCATGGAGACAGCGAGCTCTGTGTGCAGGTCTGGAGAACGGGTGTCGGGGATCCACTTGGGTCAAAGCTAGGCATGATCCATGTCACACTGCCTGTAGGCTGGGCACCTGGTGGAGAACACTTGCAGAGGTATCGGATTTTGTAATCGGAACACGGCAACGGATAATTGTCACTATTTTCACATCTCAGTCCAGTATCTTTGTGGCAGGAAAGAACTTCTCCAGAACTATGAGAGGAAATGTCGTTTACAGTCCGACATTCGATATCTAATATTTCTCCTCCGGGACAAAACGAACCGAATTCGTGAGGTGAAAAAGATTCATGATCACCACCTCCAACATCTGGTTTGTCTCTGTTTATCCATTGGGACCACTGAGTTCCATTACACACTGGAGATGCTGAAGGCATCAGGTTTGTATTAGACATTGGTGACACAGTCGGAGAACCAGTAGGTCCCACATATGGTGTTACAAGAGGAGAGCACTTGCAGAAGTATCGGATCTTGTAGTCAGAACATGGGAGTGGAGCATTATCACTGTTTTCACACTTTAGTCCAATATTTTTGTTACATTGCATGACTTCTCCAGCACTATTTGAAGAAATTCCATCTGTTGTCATGCATTCTATCTCAGTGATTGCTCCACCAGGACAAAATTTAGACAACTCTTCGTGTGTGTAAGCTTCATGATCACCACTTCCAACACCAGGTTTGTCTCTGTTTATCCACTGGGACCATTTACTGACTGTACAGTGAGGTTGGGGTGAGGCAGTTAGTGACACATCTGTTCCTGGACTTGGAGATGCTGAAGGGCTGATGTGTTGTCCTGTTGGTGGTGATGCAGTTGGAGTAGCTGTAGGTACAGCAGAAGGTGTTACAAGAGGCGAACACTTACAGAAGTATCGGATCTTGTAGTCAGAGCATGGGAGTGGAGCATTATCACTGTTTTCACACTTGAGTCCAATATTTTTGTTACATTGCATGACTTCTCCAGCACTATTTGAAGAAATTCCATCTGTTGTCATGCATTCTATGTCAGTGATTTCTCCACCAGGACAGAACTTGATCAACTCTTCATGTGTGTAAGCTTCATGGTCACCACTTCCAACACCAGGCTTGTCTCTGTTTATCCACTGGGACCATTTACTGACTGTACAATGAGGTTGGGGTGAGGCAGTTGGTGACACATCTGTTCCTAGACTTGGAGATGCTGAAGGACTGATGTGTTGTCCTGTTGGTGGTGAGGCAGTTGGTGACACATCTCTTCCTAGACTTGGAGATGCTGAAGGGCTGATGTGTTGTCCTGTTGGTGGTGAGGCAGTTGGAGTAGCTGTAGGTACAGCAGAAGGTGTTACAATAGGAGAACACTTACAGAAGTATCGGATCTTGTAGTCAGAGCATGGGAGTGGAGCATTATCACTGTTTTCACACTTGAGTCCAATATTTTTGTTACATTGCATGACTTCTCCAGCACTATTTGAAGAAATTCCATCTGTTGTCATGCATTCTATCTCAGTGATTTCTCCACCAGGACAGAACTTGATCAACTCTTCATGTGTGTAAGCTTCATGGTCACCACTTCCATCACCAGGCTTGTCTCTGTTTATCCACTGGGACCATTTACTGACTGTACAATGAGGTTGGGGTGAGGCAGTTGGTGACACATCTGTTCCTGGACTTGGAGATGCTGAAGGACTGATGTGTTGTCCTGTTGGTGGTGAGGCAGTTGGTGATACATCTGTTCCTGGACTTGGAGATGCAGAAGGACTGATGTGTTGTCCTGTTGGTGGTGAGGCAGTTGGAGTAGCTGTAGGTACAGCAGAAGGTGTTACAAGAGGAGAACACTTACAGAAGTATCGGATCTTGTAGTCAGAGCATGGGAGTGGAGCATTATCACTGTTTTCACACTTGAGTCCAATATTTTTGTTACATTGCATGACTTCTCCAGCACTATTTGAAGAAATTCCATCTGTTGTCATGCATTCTATCTCAGTGATTTCTCCACCAGGACAGAACTTGATCAACTCTTCATGTGTGTAAGCTTCATGGTCACCACTTCCATCACCAGGCTTGTCTCTGTTTATCCACTGGGACCATTTACTGACTGTACAATGAGGTTGGGGTGAGGCAGTTGGTGACACATCTGTTCCTGGACTTGGAGATGCTGAAGGACTGATGTGTTGTCCTGTTGGTGGTGAGGCAGTTGGTGATACATCTGTTCCTGGACTTGGAGATGCAGAAGGACTGATGTGTTGTCCTGTTGGTGGTGAGGCAGTTGGAGTAGCTGTAGGTACAGCAGAAGGTGTTACAAGAGGAGAACACTTACAGAAGTATCGGATCTTGTAGTCAGAGCATGGGAGTGGAGCATTATCACTGTTTTCACACTTGAGTCCAATATTTTTGCTACATTGCATGACTTCTCCAGCACTATTTGAAGAAATTCCATCTGTTGTCATGCATTCTATGTCAGTGATTTCTCCACCAGGACAGAACTTGATCAACTCTTCATGTGTGTAAGCTTCATGGTCACCACTTCCAACACCAGGCTGGTCTCTGTTTATCCACTGGGACCATTTACTGACTGTACAGTGAGGTTGGGGTGAGGCTGTTGGTGACACATCTGTTCCTGGACTTGGAGATGGTGAAGGACTGATGTGTTGTCCTGTTGGTGGTGAGGCAGTTGGTGACACATCTGTTCCTGGACTTGGAGATGCTGAAGGACTGAAGTGTTGTCCTGTTGGTGGTGATGCAGTTGGAGTAGCTGAAGGTCCTAAATATGGTGTTACAATAGAACACTTGCAGAAGTATCTAATCTTGTAATCGGAGCACTGTATTGGAAAATTATCACTGTTTTCACACCTGAGTCCAATATTTTTGTTACATTGCATGACTTCTCCAGCACTATTTGAAGAAATTCCATCTGTTGTCATGCATTCTATCTCAGTGATTTCTCCACCAGAGCAGAACTTGACCAACTCTTCATGTGTGTAAGCTTCATGGTCACCACTTCCAACACCAGGCTTGTCTCTGTTTATCCACTGGGACCATTTACTGACTGTACAGTGAGGTTGGGGTGAGGCTGTTGGTGACACATCTGTTCCTGGACTTGGAGATGCTGAAGGACTGATGTGTTGTCCTGTTGGTGGTGAGGCAGTTGGTGACACATCTGTTCCTGGACTTGGAGATGCAGAAGGACTGATGTGTTGTCCTGTTGGTGGTGAGGCAGTTGGAGTAGTTGTAGGTACAGCAGAAGGTGTTACAAGAGGAGAACACTTACAGAAGTATCGGATCTTGTAGTCAGAGCATGGGAGTGGAGCATTATCACTGTTTTCACACTTGAGTCCAATATTTTTGTTACATTGCATGACTTCTCCAGCACTATTTGAAGAAATTCCATCTGTTGTCATGCATTCTATGTCAGTGATTTCTCCACCAGGACAGAACTTGATCAACTCTTCATGTGTGTAAGCTTCATGGTCACCACTTCCAACACCAGGCTTGTCTCTGTTTATCCACTGGGACCATTTACTGACTGTACAGTGAGGTTGGGGTGAGGCAGTTGGTGACACATATGTTCCTGTACTTGGAGATGCTGATGAGCTGATGTGAGGTGATGTAAATGCTGTAAAATACAAAAGTATTTGATATTATATTAACATTCTACTCTATACAATTTTTGTTTACTGTTATACATCATTAAATTAAAAACAATTCTTAATATTTAATTCATTGATCATAAATTTGTATTATTTGTCATATTATGTATGGCATATCTGAAAGAAGCTTTTACAAAATACCAGCATTAAATGTTATTTCTAGTTAGTATAGCATTATATAGAAGGGTCACATTTCATAATCTGGATAAAAAAAAAATTAAAATCACATTATAATAATATTTTGGGGGTATTCTCTTAGTATTATCTAAGTAACTATACATAAACACCCAATACTTAGTGTAGAAGGGATACTACTCAACATAAATTTAAGATTTAAGATGATTGCCATCCCTTCTTCAAAGTGATCCATCAGAACAGTGGATTGACTGGTTCTTTCCTTTCCAATCGATATAATCATAATACCTTGATTGAAAACATATTTGTACACAGAAACCCCCATTTAATTGGAAATAATCAAGGAAATGTTTTATTTAATGACGTACTCAACACATTTTATTTTACGGTTATATGGTGTCAGACATATGGCTAAGGATCACACAGAAGATTGAGATAGAAAACCCGCTGTCTCCACTTCATGAGCTACTCTTTTCGATTAGCAGGAAGGGATTTTTTAAATGCGCCATCCCACAGACAGGATAACACATACCACGGCCTTTGATATACCAGTCGTGGTGCACTGGCTGGAACGAGAAATAGCCCAATGGGCCCACCGACGGGGATGGAAATAATCACTTCACTACTAGAGTAGGTAAGACAGTTAATTTGATATCCATGACTGTCAGACAGCAAAGTTCCAATCCTTGTTTTATCTGAAATTCATTTCCTACAAACATTTGTATTAATTTCCAACATGTACTTATCACAAATTCTCGATAATATCACATGTACTGAACAACACTAGCAGCACACATATTAATCTAGTTTCCTTTATTTAAAATTATTCACTTTGAATACCATCAGATTTTTGTGTCTATTAAAATTATAAATGCCTTGTGAACAGTTTAGGCCAACTTTGACAGTCTATAATTTACCAAATTAACTGTATCGTGAAATGAAATATATTCAAACATCTATTTCTCATTCCAGCCAGTGCACCACGACTGGTATATCAAAGACCATCGAGGTATGTGCTATTCTGTCTGTGGGATGGTACATGTAAAAGATCCCTTGCTACTAATGGAAAAAGGTGGCAGGTTACCTCTCTAAGACTAAATATCACAATTATTAAATGTTTGACATCCATTAGCTAATGATTAATAAATCGATGTGCTCTAGTGGTGTCGTTAAACAAACAAATTTAACTTTATTCAAACATTTGCATTTCTTTTGTTGTTGAGTATATTTATTACCTTCTGTATTGTACCCGTGCAATACGACAACAGCAGCCAAGAAGTTAATATTTGAATTAACTTACATTTGCATTGGCATCTGTAGTTGACTTTGTAGTCTTGACAGGTGGTCGGTCCATTATCACCATTGCTGCACCTCAAACCGTAGGAAGCATTACAGGACACATTATCTCCCGTCAAGTCATACTGCTGCCCTGTTGTTGCACTAGCGCACTTTACTTCGGATATCACACCACCTGGACAAAACAGATCCAGTTCCTGTACCGTCAGATACTCGAAATCTCCATTTCCATCAGGCCTGTCTTTGTTGACCCACCCACTCCACCGGTCTACACAGGAGGGCGGTTTCACGCTGGGCGTCTGTCCCGTCAGTAGCGTCAATGATGGCGTCACAAACGTGTTTCCTTTCGGAGTGACCGATGGTGTGATGACCGCCCCAGCCGATGGAGACGCCGTCGGCTTCTCACACTCATCACAGAAGACCCTGATTTCGTAGTTGTGACACGGATCACCGACTTGTTTTGAGCCATCACAGATGAGAGCCTTCCTGTCCAGACTGCACACCACGCCAATCTGTCCATCCTTTTCCGGTTTCAGCTTCGTATCGACCGTTCGACACTCGATGCTGGTCACAAACCTGGCGTCGCACACCGTCACATAGCTACCCATGTTCGACAGTGATTCATATTCACCCATGGCCGTGGGTCTGTTACTGCTGACCCATGGTGTCCAGTACATGCAGGGTGCTCGGGAAGGAGATGCAGTTGGGAGTCCAGTTGGGATTGCAGACGGAACAGACAGCTGTGGCGTGGGTGATGGGATCATGCATCCAAGCACGTTAAATCTCAAGGCCACGGCCTGGTGCCATTCAACAGGGCGGATTCGGATATATCTTGCTGTCACAGCAGGGAATATATTCGTCTTGGGAGTGTTCTGGTCAGCGTTGCCAGTGAATACCTTCAGCTGCGATGTTTCCGACAATATGGGTCTGAAGTGCTGACCATCATTGCTGTAATAGACCTCGAACTTCATCACCCACTGTGGGATGTCAGATCGACCCTGAGTGATGACGCCAGAAACTGGATACAGTGCTCCAAAGTCAACCTGAATCCACTGTCGATTATTTGGAAATCTGTAATTGGCATGAAGCAAACAAAGCATGTAGTGATTTTAGAAGACATAAAGGAAGATAGCTAAATCATCACAAAACCTGAGGCGAAAGACCAGTTAATTCACAAAATGTCAAAAACACAAAAATGAAGAAAGGATCTTTGTTTACAGGCAATTTATTTATATATTTAAAACAAGAATCCAAAGATTTTTAAGACCTGTTGATTCCAATTAACAATATTAAGAGTTATCCTACTACTATATTAATTCTCATGAATATCTTTCAGTCTAGCTTGGAAGTCATTTACTGGCTGCCAATTTTAGGATTGTGTGTGTGTGATATAGTGGATACAGATAACCAAATCAAGGAGTTTCAATATACTGCATATATGACTGCCAGATAGTCAGCCCTCATTAGCCATGTATGTATCCATTTCTTTGTTCTGCATTTCACATGTAATGGTAACAACTAGTTAAAAGAGTTTTTATCACCTATTACTGTTACAAAATTATCTTGGCATCATCAGAATGGACTGGTTCATGCATGGGGCTATTTTGGTTTACAACATAATTTCTTACATAGGTAATAACTGTGATATTAAACCTCCTGCCATTTGGTATCACGTGTATGCCCCTCATGCTTTATTAACATTGATTTACTCACTGTGGAACCCAGGCTCCTGCATAATGGCCATCTTTACTTGTGTAGAGTCGAGCCCGTTCAGCGCTGTGGAATATGTCCATCATCGATGAAGCTGTCAGCTGACGTCCTCCAACTATCCTCGGATTCTCCACCCCCATTGACACGTCGCAGCCTGTTCAATGAAAAAGACAAATAGAGGTTAAAGTCTGCTTTGTTTAACGACACCACTATAGCACATTGTTTTTATTAATTATTGGCTATTGGATGTCAAACATTGAATAATTTTTTACATATAATCTTAAAGAAGAAACCCGCTACACTTTTCCATTAGCAGCAAGGGATCTTTTATATGCACCATCCCACAGACAGGATTGCACATACCACGACCTTTGATATACCAGTCATGGAATGAGAAATAGCCTAATGGGCCAACTGACAGGTATCGATCCCAGACCAATCGCGCATCAAGCAAGTGTTTACCACTGGGCTAAGTCCCACCCCAAGAGAAATACAGATGCACAGTATTACCCGTATATCAATATAGTATTACACCCTACCCATATACCAATATAGTATTACACCCTACCCGTATACCAATATAGTATTACACCCTACCCGTATACCAATATAGTATTACACCCTACCCGTATACCAATATAGTATTACACCCTACCCGTATACCAGAATAGTATTACACCCTACCCGTATACCAATATAGTATGATTACACCCTACCCGTATACCAATATAGTATGATTACACCCTACCCATATACCAATATAGTATTACACCCTACCCGTATACCAATATAGTATTACACCCTACCCGTATACCAATATAGTATTACACCCTACCCGTATACCAATATAGTATGATTACACCCTACCTGTATACCAGTATAGTATGATTACACCCTACCCGTATACCAGTATAGTATGATTACACCCTACCCGTATACCAATATAGTATTACACCCTACCCGTATACCAATATAGTATGATTACACCCTACTCGTATACCAGTATAGTATTACACCCTACCCGTATACCAGTGTAGCATGATTACACCCTACCCGTATACCAGTGTAGCATGATTACACCCTACCCGTATACCAGTGTAGCATGATTACACCCTACCCGTATACCAGTGTAGCATGATTACACCCTACCCGTATACCAATGTAGCATGATAACACCCTACCCGTATACCAATGTAGCATGATTACACCCTACCCGTATACCAATGTAGCATGATTACACCCTACCCGTATACCAGTGTAGCATGATAACACCCTACCCGTATACCAATGTAGCATGATAACACCCTACCCGTATACCAGTGTAGCATGATTACACCCTACCCTTTTACCAGTGTAGCATGATTACACCCTACCTGTATACCAATGTAGCATGATTACACCCTACCCGTATACCAATGTAGCATGATTACACCCTACCCGTATACCAATATAGTATGATTACACCCTACCTGTATACCAGTATAGTATGATTACACCCTACCCGTATACCAGTATAGTATGATTACACCCTACCCGTATACCAGTATAGCATGATTACACCCTACCCGTATACCAATGTAGCATGATTACACCCTACCCGTATACCAATGTAGCATGATTACACCCTACCCGTATACCAGTGTAGCATGATTACACCCTACCCGTATACCAGTGTAGCATGATTACACCCTACCCGTATACCAATGTAGCATGATTACACCCTACCCGTATACCAGTGTAGCATGATTACACCCTACCCGTATACCAGTGTAGCATGATTACACCCTACCCGTATACCAGTGTAGCATGATTACACCCTACCCGTATACCAGTGTAGCATGATTACACCCTACCCGTATACCAGTGTAGCATGATTACACCCTACCCGTATACCAGTGTAGCATGATTACACCCTACCCGTATACCAGTGTAGCATGATTACACCCTACCCGTATACCAGTATAGCATGATTACACCCTACCCGTATACCAGTGTAGTATGATTACACCCTACCCGTATACCAGTGTAGTATGATTACACCCTACCCGTATACCAATGTAGTATGATTACACCCTACCCGTATACCAATATAGTATGATTACACCCTACCCGTATACCAATATAGTATGATTCAAAGGGTAAATGATACGTATTACAATACATCCTACCCGTATACCAATATAGTATGATTCAAAGGGTAAATGATACGTATTACAATACACCCTACCAGTATCAATATACTCCGTAGTTTCTGTATTTCAGTTGAAAATACTGATCTCATAGATTCGATGTATTCAAAGATGTGATAAGAGGAAGGGCCTCACATTATTAAATAACGTTTGGTACACCAAAGGTGATTAATGTATTTTATGTTTCAAATAATAAACTTTAATTGGCCACATATATTTTCTGTATTTTGCTAAATGCCTGCCTCAAAATCAGTGGATGGTGCTGTAAAGAATATATTATCATATGTATCGTAATGCAGGAAACACATATTGCAATTAATTAGCTCAGCAGTCACTCATAACAGGGAAAAAACATTCTGTGAAAAATATTCTGCATTGGTGTAACATGCACTACTATTGGATGGTTTGACACTTACAAGTCAGACCGTGTCGGTATTAAATATGACATAGTCATGGCAAAAACACAAAATGATGTCACGTAGTTTAAAAGAGTTTGCGTTTACAGCTTTCTGTTTTCAGTATTAAACTTGTAATAAAATTTTAGTTTAATGCAATTCATTATAGATTTATTTTTAGCAGAATATATAGAACTTTGGTTTTTAAAAATTACCAATGAACACGATTAAAATACTAAGTTATAGCAATACTCAAAACAGTGTGTAAAATGGTTTACGCCATTTCAATATACAAGTACGTGTTTGTAAATTGAAAAATAGCTGAGGTAATAAATAAAATAACCAACTCGGTACCAGTTATTATCAAATTTATGTCTCTTATAAAATAATTTTCATTTGTCACACGCTAAAGTTTGTGAAAATTATTTCACTTGGGACATAAATTTGATAATAACTGGTACCTTGTTTGTTATCCTCTATATATTGTGATATATCATAAAACAAAATTCTCATAATACCCTTGTCCAGAGTCAAGGAATGTTCATTTACCAACACCCCAATTGCAATTCAAACTGTAGTCTGTGGCAAAAGGGAACTGACAGATTGGTATGTTACTAAACTCTAAACATTGTTAAAACCCATATAGAAATAAATTATTATGTTTTAATCCCATATCAATTCTCATAACATTTGTTACAAAAAATATGTTTTAACAAAAGGGAACCGATGAATTGGCATGTAACCAAATACTAAACAATGCTAAAACTAATATAAAAAACATATTATTAATTTTTTTTATGAGAGTTCGTATGGGTTTAATACTTAACAAGCATTCCAGGAGTTCTACTAAAGAAACGTGTGTCCCCAACAGGGCCCAAATAAGTTTGTAGTTCAAGGGTCATAACTCTTGTCAAAAATGGGTAAATCACCATGAAAGTCAAATCTGATCTGTAACGGCACATGGTAAAGCTATACCCAAAATTTCAGACAGACAGACGAAGATGAAACCTCTAGTACCCTTTAGTTGGACCGGTAGGAGACTAATAATATATGTTTATATTAAGTTTTAGCATTGTGTAACTAAACTGGCATAAATCATTACAATGGAATGGCCCTAGTATAAAATTGTAAAAGTCAGTTAATCAGTTCCTGTTTGACACAAACAGAATTTGACTATATGGATATTAAGGATCTAACATTATAATGGTATTCATATGGTGTCTATGGCTTCTACAAACAACTCAACTGTTAGAATTAAGCATAGGAACCGTCTAGTTACCTTGGAATCCACCATACGTTGTTTGCATTGGTGGCACAGCTGTTGGTTTTCCAGTAGGACCAGAGGGTGGCACAGCTGTTGGTTTTCCAGTAGGACCAGAGGGTGGCACAGCTGTTGGCTTTCCAGTAGGACCAGAGGGTGGCACAGCTGTTGGCTTTCCAGTAGGACCAGAGGGTGGCACAGCTGTTGGCGTTCCAGTAGGACCAGAGGGTGGCACAGCTGTTGGTTGAGGTATTGGTTTAGGGTTGTCTGGGCGGCATCCAAGGACATTAAAGCGCAGAGCTATTCCTGCAGGAGCCCAGGAAACTGGGAGAATTCGTACAAATCTTGCTACAATCTCCCGATTGAACAACTCTCTGTGTGGCGAGTTCTGGTCAGCGTTGGCAACAAACTGCTTTGGAAGAGTCTGGCCAGGCAGGCCTGTGTAGGGAGTGAAGGTCTTCCCGTCAAGGCTGGTGAACACTGTGTACTGGGTAACCCACCGGGGACCAACAGGACTGCCCTGGGTGATCACACCAGATATTAGTTTGGGTTTCAGCAGGTCAACCTGTATCCACTGCTTGTTCAGTGAGCTGGAAGGAAACATGAACATATCCTTCAAACTATTCTCTATAGGAGACACGTTCAGCTTTAGGTCATGTATATTAATAATATACATGTCCAGTAAAACCCCTTCAAACTATATTCTATAGGAGACACGTACAGCTTTAGGTCATGTATATTAATAATATACATGTCTAGTAAAACCCTTCAAACTATATTCTATAGGAGACACGTACAGCTTTAGGTCATGTATATTAATAATATACATGTCCAGTAAAACCCTTCAAACTATATTCTATAGGAGACACGTACAGCTTTAGGTCATGTATATTAATAATATACATGTCCAGTAAAACCCTTCAAACTATATTCTATAGGAGACACGTACAGCTTTAGGTCATGTATATTAATAATATACATGTCCAGTAAAACCCTTCAAACTATATTCTATAGGAGACATGTACAGCTTTAGGTCATGTATATTAATAATATACATGTCCAGTAAAACCCTTCAAACTATATTCTATAGGAGACACGTACAGCTTTAGGTCATGTATATTAATAATATACATGTCCAGTAAAACCCCTTCAAACTATATTCTATAGGAGACAAGCACAGCTTTAGGTCATGTATATTAATAATATACATGTCCAGTAAAACCCCTTCAAACTATATTCTATAGGAGACAAGCACAGCTTTAGGTCATGTATATTAATAATATACATGTGCAGTAAAAACCCTTTAAACTGGACACCCATGGTAGGCCTTGGAAAATTGTGAAGAATTTTTTTTTTTCCATCTGCACAACATTTGCACAAGTCAGGTTTTGCATAACCCATTTTTCATTTGTGCATTGAATTTAGGACATCATTTACATAGTCATAATTATGGCTTGTACAAATATGAAATGGGTTTCCTGAATTTGTTTTGTGTAACCCATAAATGGGTTATGCCAATATTCAATTATCAGCAAGCAAAATGTCTGGTTTTAAGGGGTATTCGGTTTACAGAGATATAGAGCTGATTTATGTACTGCAATTGTGTTTCACAAAAAGTAAGCGAACAACTAATTGCAAGGAAGGTAGAAACTGATGCATGCATGTTCACAACAATTTGAATATTTCTCTCTTATTCGCCTTAGGCAAAATATTAACAGAAATAATGAATGATACAAATGCAATAAAAAATGTATTATGAGTCAGTGTGAGTTAATGTGAGCCACTGTATCTTGTGGCTATTAAAGCAGGTTAAAAAACAAATTAAATTAAATAGTAGCTACTATCTGCATTGAGAAGAAATGCATAATGAAGAAAATGCTATGGGTAGGTTTTTACATGGGCTGTTATGGACAATTGGCTCTCAGGGGACAATATTTCAACATTTCTTAGGTGACCGGAAGTCAGTTCACGTGAGTTTTACTTAGGTAACATGAATATAGTTCTTGTAACCGATGAGTTAGGCCTACCTAATCCTAAAACACTTGAACTATGGTTCTGTGCTACATTGGTGGTTCTGTGCTACATTGGTGGTTCTGTGCTACATTGGTGGTTCTGTGCTACATTGGTGGTTCAAATGTATTTTAAAAAATACAGATTTTCACTTTCATTACTGATATATGGTACTTTTAATGTTAGAATGTAATTGTTCACCACATAACCAATTGGCAGTTCTCGTGATTTTAAAGTTGCATAACCGACATCTGAACAGAACAACGGTTCTCGTGAAATATTGTGCCCTGGGCTCTTGTATACAATTAGCCATTAGATCGGTCTCGACTGTACCTTGGAATCCATGCACCACCAAGTTGACTGGTGGGTGTATTGTACAGTCGTCCTTGTGAGGGTGGGTTTCCGTCTTTAAATGAAGAGGCTGTCAGCTGTGAATTGTGTACAACATACATGTTCTCCACACCCATTGGAATCAGGCAAACTGAAAACACAAACAAAATGCCTTAACACTGACCTATATTTACTGATCCAATTATTATTACACCTGAAAAACTAAAATCTTCAAGGT
The DNA here is from genome assembly GCF_016097555.1 of Gigantopelta aegis. Classification (NCBI taxonomy): domain Eukaryota; kingdom Metazoa; phylum Mollusca; class Gastropoda; order Neomphalida; family Peltospiridae; genus Gigantopelta; species Gigantopelta aegis. Next base: position 1,148,952 of record NC_054707.1, read on the forward strand.
ATACATATTGTTTCTAATATTTTGTAGCTGTACAATTGCTGGGAGGGGGGTGGTGGTGGTTCACTGTCCATTCAAGCTAATGACTGGTGGAAAATTAACTTCCAGGCTTGTATGAAGGAAAAAACCCTATTTTATTTAATGACACACTCAACACACTTTTATTTATTTGCTCTCGCATGGGGAATAAAATAATTCCTAAACCAGGGCTTACAATGGAAAAAAAATTGTTTTAACCAAATTTTCAGATATTTAGTGTTTCCTTAAAAATTATTAAAATGTGGTTAATTTAAAGAGAATTTTATTAGCCAAAAAGTAAATGTTCTAGCCACTTTGTAAAAAAATTAGCAATTGGGTCATTTGGCAATGCACAGGGTGAGTCTTGCTAAACTAGTTCCATAAATTTCATATGTTACTCCCGCTTTGTAATAATTTATATTTATTCCCTGATTATAGCACAACCAGCTGTAGGCCAGTACACTTAAAAGTAATATATATTATATAAAAATTGTTTGTTGTTTTTTGTGAATTTATTAAAGTATAACAGTCACAAATTGTATAAAATCGCGTAACATACCTACACGATTTTATACTAAAGTTGTGACTGTCACACATCAATAAACTCACCATAAATAGCAAACAATTTTTATAATTACAAACAACATTTCTTGAGTTAAAGATACATAAAAGATCGGTTTCCAATGTCCTTCCCACAACCTTACATAATGATGTCCCATTTGACGTTATGACGTCATGTTCTGAGGTTTATCGAAGGATGGCATTAAGTTTTTAAGTGACATCATCCAATCAGAATACATTGTTTTGTTTAACAACACCACTAGAGCACACTGATTAATTAATCATCGGCTGTTGGATGTGAAACATTTGGTAATTCTGACTTGTACTCAAAAGAGGAAACCCGCTACATTTTTACTAATGCAGAAAGGGATCTTTTATATGCACTTTCCCACAAGAAAAACCCCAATCAGTTGTACAGATCCACTGAGGTGGTTCGATCCTGCAACGTAAAAATCTTAGGCAAGCACTCAAACGACTGAGCTAAATCCCACCCCCCAATCAGAATAGAGTACATAATCTAAATATATAAATATATATATATATATATATATATATATATATACACAGTATATTACTCCTGCTTTGCAACAATTTACAGCACAACCAGCTTTGAAAGGTGTAGACTTACCAGAAGGTGTCGTAAACACTGGCGCGGCCGATGGTGTGGCCTGCGTCCCAGTCGGAGGCGACAGCGTGGGGGTCGCGCCTGATGCTAATGTCGGTGACAAGGTGGACTTCACCGGTATATTCTTATCAATGGGAGACGGATTACAGCCAAGAACGTTAAACCTGAAAGCACCAACTCCCTGGGCCTTGACCGGAACCACTCGAATGTACTGAGCTATCACGTTCCGGTTGAACAGTCGCGTTACGTCCGTCACAGAGTCGGTATTTCCGTTGAAGATCTTGCCGTTTCCAGCACCAGGTGTGTCGGTGTACGGTATAAAGTTTCTGCCATCTGTGCTGTAGGAAACTGTGTACTGCGTGATCCATGTGTTCTCCGACCCACCACCTTGAGTGACAATACCTGATATTCGTTTAGGTTCAAGGAAGTTCACCATTATCCATGGCTGTGTGTCATTGGGGCTGCAATAATATAATAAAAAGTTAAAAGTTTTTTGTTTAATGACACCACTAGAGTATATTGATTTATTAATGGCCACCAAAGAGTTAAAGTTTTTTTTGTTCAACGGCACCACTAGAGCACATTAATTTATTAATGGCCACCAGAGTTAGTTTGTTTTGTTTAACAACACCACTAGAGCACACTGATTTATTAATGGGCATTAAAGAGTTAAAGTTTGTTCTGTTTAATGACACCACTAGAGCAAATTGATTTATTAATGGCCACCAGAGTTAGTTTGTTTTGTGTAACGACACCACTAGAGCACATTGATTTATTATTCCTCGGCTATTGGATGTCAAACATTTGGTAATTTCAACATATAGTCTTAGAGAGGAAACCCACTACATTTGTTCCAATAGTAGCAAGGGATCATTATATGCACTATCCCACAGACAGGATAGCACATACCACGCCCTTTGATATACCAGTCATGGTGCACTGGGTGGCCTGCAACAATAAAACATGTTGTACATTTAAGATAAGAAGGAAATGTTTTATTTAACGACATACTCTACACATTTTATTGACGGTTATATGGCGTCGGAACATTTATGGTAAATGCTCAATCCAATTACAATATGAGATTGAGAATACAATTTGTGACGAGAATCATCTCCTCTTCAAAATATCACTTACTGCAATTTCCTTCAGTTTTAACAACATCATTTATGTACAGTGTGTTAAAAAGATGTAACTGTCATGTGAGTTACAATTATAGAATAGCCAAAAATAAAGACAAATCTGGCAATACTATTTTAAACCATGAAAGAACCCCTCAAAGTAAAACCCCTCAAAAATGGACCCTCTGTAAACCGGAATTCCCTTAAAAATGAAAATGTTTCACTGTCCCTTTTTAAATATAAGCACAGAAGATAACCTCTCTAACCCCTTAAAAGCAGACTTTTTACTTGGTCCCGTCGATATCTCATTTAGTGGTTTCACTGTATACAGATTGTTTTAACGATTACATTTTGTACTGCTGCAGGATAAAATATGCACATAAACAAATTATTCTACAAACGGTATGCAATTAAGTGGAATTCCACTGTACAGTAGAATCTTGTTGGGTCGGACTCGGAAGGGTCGAATACACTGCAACGCTCGAACCAAAAACATCCCAAGTCCCGAGTTACACTTACACGTTACTGACCGAATGGTTAGGTCAAACGAGGTTCAAGCCAACGGGATTCAAATGTACTTACGAATGAACCCACGCTCCACTGAACAGAGGTGAGCCCTGCAGCAGTCGTCCATTTTCTGGTCCGTGGTCCTTGTCCAGGTTTGATGATGATGTAAGCTGGTTGTCCTTAACGATCCTGTAGTTCTCCAGCCCCATCGGACTCAGACATTCTGCACAGAAAAGAAGCATTCTGAGAGGACTGCTAAAGCAATACAAGCATGCATGTCCCCTACTGGCCCCGACACATTTTCACATCTCCTAAGTTCAAGGGCCATAACTCTACGAAAAATGAGTAGTTCAAGGGCCATAACTCTGTGAAAAATAAGTAAATCAAGATCAGGCCTTTCCCCAGGATTTTTCTTAAGGCGCTTACATTTTCGGCATCAGTTTAATTAACACAAATCAAGCCAAACTAAGTGGGGTTTGGGTAGTGGTTTGCAAACATTCTAGTGTTTGCCTCTGAACTAGCAAATCATGTTTTTATTTTTTTTTAAAGAAGAAAAAAAAAGATTTATTTTATATTTCTTTAACTATTGTTATTTAACATATATATTTTAGTTTATTTTATTATTATAATTATTATTGTATGTTTATTCATTTATGTCGTCATTCTGTTAGTACCATGTTTAAATGAAAATATTAGGCAGTGTTCTTGTTGGTGAAAATTAAAGGTGGGCCATCCCCCTTGTCCTTCCAAGTAAATGAGAAAAGAAAAGAAATCCACCACAAACATTTGAAAGCTTGGTTAGGTATATCGTTGTGTGTTAGTTGACTCTATGGATAGCCTACCTCTCATTTAGCCCCTCAGTATCTGGTACAAAAAATATTGGTAATGTCTTGCAAACATTCACAGACATTAATTTTGGTGAACCAATCAGTTTTATTTTAATATTATATTTTAATAAAGATTTTAAGATATTTCAAACATCTGAATAAAGAATGTTTAATGTGATCCCCTAATGTGGGATAAAAACACTCTTCTCATCTTTTTATTTCTTCTTTTTTTTCAAATGAATCGAACACTTTGATATCGCCTGCTGGTAAAATTAGTTTTGTTTTTATAAAGCCAGTGAAAGTATTATTTGGCATCCAAAATAGATAATTGTAATACTAAACATTACAACGTCTGTTATTTTTATAAGCGATGATATCTTTAACAAAATAAAACAGTTTGTTTTGTTTTATTAGGAATTACTGACAGTAAATACGACATATGACAGTTAATAATAATAATAATCAGTTACAACAAATTAAATTTACAACTGATGACAAAATATGAGACGACAGTGATGGGCACAAAGACAGAATGACCGTTCTGATCATGTTACATATTTAACACCAAATAAGTGCTTTCCCAGCCAGAAATTCCTGATATGAAATAAATAAAGTAAATGTTTTTATTGCTCGACAGAGAACGACAGCTTTTGGATTGGTTGACAACAGTCTGTGTCTGGGTCATCTGTGTCGGAAAGAATATATGGACCTTACAAATAAAGATATATACAGTCAAACTTTGTTATCTAGACCTCTGTTATCACATTAACCCAGGAAATCTCAAGGTCGGCGAATTGTCCCATGACATCATTTTCTTCAAATATATCTTAAATATGTGTTTTTAGCTTAGCAAATTCACTCACTTGGTTCAAACGTTGGTCCACTTGATGGTGCTGCAGTCGGTTGGCCGGTCGGACTGCCGTACGGTGTCACTGAAGGAACGGCCCCACTCTGGCTTGGTGGATGAACAGAAGGATTCGCTCCACTGACTCCAGTTGGCTGTTCAGAAGGCGTCGCTCCACTGACTCCAGTCGGCTGTTCAGAAGGAGTGCGTTCAGTGCGACCCGTGGGATGAGCGGTCGGACTTGCTGTGGGTTGAGCGGATGGTATGACGGTGGGAGATACACTATAGCAGCCAAGAATGTTGACGCGCATGGCGATTCCTGTTGGAGCCCACTGGACAGGGAATATTTTGATGTAGCGAGCATGGACGGGATGGCTGAACAGGTTCTTCATGACGTTCCATCGGTCAGAGTTGCCGTCGAAGAGTTTTGTCTGGCCGTGTTCCTGGTACGGTGTGAAGTGGAATCCGTCCGTACTGTAGGATATCTTGAACTTGGAGACCCACTGTTCCACATTCGGACTTCCCTGCGTCAAAATCCCATTAATTTCTCTAGGCTTCAGGAAATCTATCATGATCCACTGATTGCCATCCATATGCCTGGAACCAGAAGAATGATCGTAAATGGTTTGCAAAACTAGTAAGACAAGATTCATCATTATGCTGTAATGTTACATAACCTTTACACATCATCAGTGTGGTAATGGGTTATACAATATGGAAGGAAGGAAATGGTTTATTATATTTACGGTTATATGGCGTCAGACATATGGTTAAGGACCACACCGATATTAAGAGAGGAAACCCACTGTCACCACTTCATGAGCTACTCTTTTCGATTAACAGCAAAGGATCTTTTATATGCATCATCCCATAGACAGGGTTGTACATACCACGGCCTTTGATATGCCAGTCGTGGTGCACTGGCTGGAACGAGAAATAGCCCAATGGGCGCACTAACAGGGATTGATTCCAAACCGACCGTACATCGAGAGAGCGTTTTACCACTGGGCTATGTCCCGCCCCCATACAATATGGATGTACACAGTACTCATGTATTAAAAATCACACTGATCCTAGATCCATGCAGCGATACATACGTTTTCTGTTCCACTAAAAATCACACTCATCCTAGATCCATCGATACATACACTTTCTGTTCCACTAAAAATCACACTCATCCTAGATCCATCGATATATACACTTTCTGTTCCACTAAAAATCACACTGATCCTAGATCCATCGATACATACACTTTCTGTTCCACTAAAAATGCATCTGAAACTACTACAAATCCCAGCACAAACAAAAAGACATTGAATTTGCCAAAATTGATAATTAAAGCAATAACTTGTAAATAGGTTAAATTAACAGTTAAAAACCCAACATGTAACAGAATAAAAGATTTTATACTGCCTAATATCCAGTCAGTGATTTAACATTTAATTGCACAAGTGAAAGTTAATAATTGGCTAGTGGATGTCAAACATTTGGTTCTTTGTGACATGTAGTCAGAGGAAACCTGCTACATTTGTCTATTAGCTGCAAGGGATCTTTTATATGCATTTTCCCAGCTCAAGCATACCACAGCTTTTGCAATGCCAGTAATGGAATCAACTAAGAATCAACTTGCAATGAGTAAACAACTGAACTGTTGAACCATTAATATTGTTTATTGTTTATTTCCACAACTTACTGAGGGGACCAGGCACCGAACTGATTGAAAAGTCGTCCCATCGAGGCAACTGTTGCAAAATTACTGTATCCTGACGCTGTAATCTGTTTGTCCTTTATCACCAGAGCATTGTCCACTCCCATTGGCTTGCCACACACAATGCCTACAACCAAACACAAATCATCACATGAATGATTGGATGGGTTATGGGTGGGTGGGTTATTTGGTTGGATGGTTGGATGGATGGATGGATGGATGGATGGATGGATGGGTTTGATGGATGATTGGGTGAATGGGTGGGTTGGTGGGTATTTTGAATTTGGATGGATAGATAGATGGATGGATGGATGGATGGATGGATGGATGGATGGATGGATGGATGGATGGTCAAACAAACAAATGACTGTTTAATGATAACCTAACACACAAATCACCAGCAGCTGCCTATTTTAAAGTACGTGCATAATAAAGTAAAATAATGTTTTCATTTTAGACAAATATTAAAATGAATTTGTAAGACAGCTGGATTCTTAGAAATAAATTTGTTTATCTGAGCTGGTTTATTTGGTAGAGTGGGAAGCAATCTATCATCGCTGAACTAAGAAAACCTAGTATCTATACAGATTATTATACAAGCTTGTGTGTCGTACTGATTTTATGAAACGAGTCTCAGGATTATTGTATTACACGCGACTGTAGTAATTTCTTTATGTTCCACATTATCCAAAATATTATTTTCATAAATAACAAGCTAGGATCGTGTCAAAACATTTCAAATGTAACTAAAAAGAGACGATGAAACGAAATAATTTTCATAAGCGTTTACACTGAGGAAGCTGCAGTAAGTTATGATATCGCTTCATAAAATTACCTCATTCGTTGTGCATGTGAAATCATTATGACACACATGGGTCATACTGGTTATATTTCCCTGAATATCTTGAACTATGTGGATAATAAACAGTGTTTATGTTATTCAGAACACGAAAAAAAGTTAAAGTTAAAGTTCTTACAAGCAATTTGTTACATTTAATCAGCTTGTAACAAAATAGTTTTTTCGTCTCCTGAAATAATTTTAAAATGCAAATATGATTTTTTCTTAGTGCAGTGATGTTATGCTTTTAAAGTTTTAATTAGGAAGCAAATGTTATTAATTAATTATTTCACTTATAAGGAAGGAAGGAAATGTTTTATTTAATGACGCACTCAGCACATTGCATATTTCACTTATAATGTAACCTTTTTCAACCACAAATCAGTAGACAAACATGGATAATAGCTCATGATCTGACTGTGTGTTACCACTCTTGAAAATGAGGTATCCTGAATGGATTTGGAATCGTGTCGAAAACAAGCATTTTGAGAGTATTGCTAAAGCAATGTATGTCCTCCACTGATCCCTACAGATTTTAGTATTTAGTTCAAGAGCCATACATTGTAACTCTGTGAACAAAAAAGGTAAATCGCCATGAAAGTCAAACTTGATCTGTAACAGGACACAATAAAGCTACACACAAAATTTTAAAATCTCAAGGCATTGTGAAAAAACATCTGGAAAACTATATTTGGGACAGACGGGTGGACAGACAGAAGGACAGAGATGAAACCTAATAAAATGGAAAACAAAAGCTGCTTGTGAAGCCAATTTAGAAAATTTATTTCTAATTTTCATTATTATTCATACTTACCTAGTACTAGCACAACAATGCTATACGACCCTGAATCATAACCTACATTGCAGAATTATCTCCCCTCACCAGATGTATGACATACACCCGCACATGGGCAGACCCTATATTCTCGGAGATAATTCTGCAGTGTAGGTTATGACTCAAGGTCGTATAGCATTGTTGTTGTGCTAGTACTAGGTAGGTTGAACAAGACTATATCAGGAAGCATATTGTGCACTTGAGCAACATTTGTTTCCTGCTTCCTGTTAATGCCAAGCTTAGTTTCTTATCTTACTGCTATACAGTACCTGGAGTCTGTGCAGGAGGCGAGGCAGTAGGGTACGCTGTCTGTCCTGTAGGTGGTATCACAGATGGAGTTTTACTTCCGACAGTGTGTGGTGCCAGTGTTGGTCCTTCACTGATGACGGGAGACACTGACGGACTGACGGTCGGATTGGTGGGCGGTCTTGCCGTGGGCTGCCAGCCGTAGCAGCCGAGAATATTGAACCTCAAACCAATACCAGCCGTGGCCCATTCCACGGGTACAATCCTGATGTACCGTGCGGTAATTTCATGGGCGAAGACATTCTTCCTTCCTCCGTTTCTGTCCAAGTTACCAGCGAACATTTTCGGCTTTCCGTTTTCTTCATATGTAGTAAAGTGTTTTCCATCTGTGCTGTAGCTGACCATAAATTTGGTCACCCATTTGTCTTCAAGAGGACTGCCCTGTGTAAGGATTCCATCGAACAGCTTCGATGTGACAAAATCAACCATGATCCACTGGTTTCCATCCATAACTCTGAAAAAAAAACCCAGAACATGTAGGAGTTTTTTTTAAGTTACTAAATTAGCTTACATATCTACCAGTATGTTTATTGTTTCTCTTGAAGTTGTTAGTGGTTTATTAACATAATGCTGCTGCAGTTGTGTTTTGGGGGTCTTTTATGTGTTTTCTGGGGGGGTTTGGGGTTGTTTTTTTAAACTTTATTATCCCCAGATCAAGGACAATGTCAGGCTTGGGGAGCCCTGAATCACTTCCTTACAATACAGTAATAATATTTTTAATGAAACAAATAGAGAACACAGAAATTTAGCATTGGTAACATAATGCTGATTTTATAAATTGTTAAAAGTTATTTCACAAAACACTGACTATAACTGTGTATGGTAACTACCAATGAACATTTCTTAAATTTTTTACCAAGGAATGTTTAAGTCATTATTTGTTAATACATAGAAAATAGCCCTGTGTCAGACTGTAGCTAGAGTATTCCAAAGAGTAACATCAGATATACAGGGCTCGACCTTAGCGTTAGCCCTGGGTGTTTTGGCTACCGATTTCTCACTCAGGCTACCAGATGTCTAAATCCGGTAGTTCGCTGGGCTACTCATTGTTTTTTTGCACATCTAATTACTCCGCAATCAACAAAATGCTTAAACAACTAAAAAAAAACCCCACCTAAATCAACCTGTTAATAATATAAAATATATGTTTTTGCTTTTTCTCTTTATTTTAATTTATTAAAATTAAGAGACTACCAATTTTTATGGAGGGCTATCAGATTTTATAAACAGGCAACCTGGTGGGCTATCACGGAAAAACATTTAGGTCAAGGCCCGATAGATCTTGTATGATGCAGTGGCGGATCCAGAAAATCCATTTGGGGGGAAGTGGGGGGCACCAATGACATGAGGCAGAATGCCAAGGGAACTTTGGGGGAGGTTTGGAGAAGGATTGTAAAAAAAGAAAGAAAATTAATATATAATAAAATTATAACTGTAGCAAAATTTAGGGGGCCCTACTCTAGATCTGCCTCTGTGATGTCATACTGTGAGTTCGATGCGTGCAAAACCGGAAATATATACCGTATATTGCCGTGTATTAGCCGACTCCTTGTATAAGCCGACCTCTTGGTTTGACCCTAAATATCAAGTACAAAATCATCGGCCTCGTGTATAAGCCGAAGTCATCTTTTGTCCAGTTGTACATTGTATTGGTTTCAATAATACTGTCAACAAATAGACTTGTGCTTTTCTTTTTCATTATATTTTTTCACCTTTAATTATAACACACACGGTAATCGTCATCGCAATGTTAACGTCTTCCATGCCGTGCAAAAATAATTTAGCACCAATAAATCATAACAGGAAAATAAACAATTCAAGCTGTAACAACATATCATTGCACATAAGTAATTAAATTATTCACTGGACAGCAAATAATAAACTCATTAAGGCATGTTTAATCCCTGTTTTCCCCTGCACACAGAAAAACGATTCTGTGGTCCATGGCTGTTGTTTACACAAAATTGTGTAATCCAATCAAATAAGAGCTTACAAAATGATATAGACAGAGGTGTCAAACAAAGATGGCGGAACACGTTTTTACCATTAAAATGACAATAAAACAAGTAATTTTTATTATTATTCATCAAACTATTAATGCATTCAAGAACAAAAAACTACATAATATTGCATGATGGGGTGTATTATTTATATTGTGCATAAATTATTGTTACATAAGCTGTGAAAGGCTGTAAGGGTCTGATCAAAATTTGTAAGTCGTGGTCGTGAGTGTTTCCGATCGGAATTTTATGAACCAATTTGTTGCCTCCGTGTATAAGCCGACTCTCTTCTTTTGGAAAGTATTTCTAGACTTCAAAAGTCGGCTAATACACGGCAATATACGGTAATGATTTTCCAACTATTCTGTTGCATTGCAGGATGCTCAGGTTGAATGGCGAATGTTGCGAGACAGAGCTTCATGGTATTAGCCGTTCTAACCGCTGCAAGATAAAGCCAAAGTGTTAGACAATAACCAGTTATTCTCTATATATGTGTGTATGACTTACTTGGGTGACCAGGCGCCCAGGTGGTTGAAGATTCGTCCCATTGATGGAGCATAAACGGCACCACTGAAGCCAGATGCGGTGATTTGTGAATCAGTTACTAGCAGTGAATTCTCAACTCCCATTGGCACTCCACATATCACTGTAATAAAAAGACAAAACAGATTTTAAAATTTTTGTAACAACACATAAAAAAAATTGAAAAAAGTGTAAAGATATGAAAAAGATAAAACAGATTTTTATAATTATTTTAACAATACAAATTTAATACCTCGCATATAACTTTTTGTGAAAGATGCATATTCATCCAATTTTATTAGGACATATAATATGTATTTTGTGTTGAGTTCATGCTAAACAAATAGAGAGCTATATTCCTTGAATATATTTTAAAGAAAACATTTATGGATAACAACAATAATTGTTACCTAAGTATCCAAGGATCACAAAGAACAACATGAATATAGTTTGAATATTGCAGTGATGACATCAGATTCTAAAGAACCATTTTCTGTGTGCTTCTAGCGTTCAATATAAATCAGAGTATTTGAAACACAAGTGACTGAACAGTGACAATTTATTTAAATATATTACAAGTATGGTAGAATGAGATGAAAATAGACCTGGTTTTTCAGTAACTCCACCAGTTGGTTTTAATGATGGAACACCACCTGTAGCTCCTGTTGGTTTCGCGGATGGAACACCTGTTCCGGTTCCTGTTGGTTTCATGGATGGAACACCTGTTCCGGTTCCTGTTGGTTTCACGGATGGAACACCTGTACCGGATCCTGTTGGTTTCATGGATGGAACACCAGTACCCGCTCCTGTTGGTTTCATGGTGGGCTTTGCAGTAGGAGGGACACTTGGTTGAACTGTGGGTGTTGAACTGTAGCATCCAAGCATATCAAACCTCAGTGCAATGCCAGATGGCGTCCATTCCACTGGAATGATCTTCACGTATCTGGCTGTAATCTGATGGCCGAAGACATTCTTCACAATACTGTTCTTGTCAGAGTTGCCACCAAACACCTTTGTAACTCCAGACTCAACATAAGGTTTGAATTGAATGCCATCCGTGCTGTATTCGATGCTGAATTTTGTAACCCATTTATCGACAAGTGGGTGGCCTTGAGACAAGATTCCATCCATTTGGTGTGGTCTTGTGAGGTCGGCTATGATCCACTGACTGGCGTCGGTGATCCTTCAACATAAATAAAGACAACTCATGAAAGATAACATACCACCCAAAACAAACATTGTCATATGGGTTTGTACTCTTCACCTTCTAGTCAGTGTCCTTCATCAAAGGACTCTTGAAGCAAATAAAAGTTAGTTTGTTTTGTTTAACAACACCACTAGAGCACATTGATTTATTAATCATTAGCTATTCCATTTTTTATAATTGGATAATTTTCAACTCACTCAGAGGAAACCCACAAAAACATTTTATTAGTGGCAAGGGATCTTTCCCCCAGACATGACAGCACATACCATGACCTTTGATATACCTGTCATGGGGCACTACTTGGGACAGGAAAAACCCCAGTGACAACAGCACTCTGGGCAAGCACCTGAACCAGTGACTGTCATATGGGTTTGTAGACTTCAAGAATTCTGCAATTTGGAGAATCTCCTAGCAATATCCCCTGTATTACTACCACTACAATTGATGTCTCCAATAGGTCAAAGAGGATACACAGCATTAAAGTTTTTAATAAACCACAGGGCTCGAACATAAAAATGTGTCTCTCACTGCTATTTAAAACAAAATTGTCGTGGGTGAAATGGCCCACCGATGGCAATTTAAAGCCTGCCCATGGCAATTTTGAAAAAGAGAGACTTTTGAAGCAGATGACTGAAAGATTATTTTGCTGTATGTAGACAATTTAAAATATATTAATGTTATTTTGCCAACATTGAGGATGGCACTTTTGTGTCGTCTGTGATGTCCCAGACCTACAGCAATTTACATCTCAGCAATGGCAATTGCTGTCAGTGCCATCATTAAGTTCGAGCTCTGATACAACTTATTAAAAACAGATCGGAATAAAACAAATCCTCAAATAAGAGATGCCTTCATATCTGATAACCAATTCAAAGACAAATACTCAAATAAGAGATGCCTTCATATTTGATAACCGATTCAAAGACAAATACTCAAATAAGAGATGCCTTCATATCTGATAACCGATTCAATGACAAATACTCAAAAGAGATGCCTTCATATGTGATAACCGATTCAAAGACAAATACTCAAATAAGAGATGCCTTCATATGTGATAACCGATTCAAAGACAAATACTCAAATAAGATATGCCTTCATATCTGATAACCGATTCAAAGACAAATACTCAAATAAGAGATGCCTTCATATCTGATAACCGATTCAAAGACAAATACTCAAATAAGAGATACCTTCATATCTGATAACCGATTCAAAGACAAATACTCAAATAAGAGATACCTTCATATCTGATAACCAATTCAAAGACAAATACTCAAATAAGAGATACCTTCATATCTGATAACCGATTCAAAGACAAATCCTCAACTAAGAGATGCCTTCAAAACCAATTCAAAAACAAAAAACATTCTTCAACATTCTGTCATTGTGACAGTTCTTTGTATAAATGACAGTGACTTACTTTGGTGACCATGCACCCCCCTGGTTGAAGATTCGCCCTGCCCATGCTTGTGATGCGCTGTTGTCTGACCCAGAAGCTGTCATCTGGGCATTTGTAACACGTAATGGATTCTGAAGTCCCATTGGCACGCCACATATTCTCTCTGAGGGAAACAAAACACATAACATAACATGTAACATAAGAACATCAGAATGCTTACAAATACCACTAAAAATTGCTGAGTCTCAAATTCACAGTTGTAATATTTAGACTTGAATTAATAGTACTCAACCATATATTAAAGCAATACATGTATTTAATTGAATCCTACTGCTACTCTGGGGGAAACAAAACATGTAGCGTGTAACATGTAACATAAGAAAATCAGACGCTTACAAATATCACAAAAAGTCTTAAATTTACAGTTATACATGTAGACTTGAATTAAGAGTACTCAACCATATATTAAAGCAAGACATGTATTTAAACCACAAAGAGAATTATAAATACTTGGACAGAATAATTAAAATGTGAAATGAATTAACTATACCTGGTGACTGGATAGATTTAATGCATAATTAAACAGTACAAACAATTACCAACACCTGATAGATGGACAGAATAGTTAAAATGTGAAATGAATTAACTATACCTGGCAACTGGATAGAATGCATAATTAAACAGTACAAACAATTATCAACACCTGATAGATGGACAGAATAGTTAAAATGTGAAATGAATTAACTATACCTGGCAACTGGATAGAATGCATAATTAAACAGTACAGACAATTATCAACACCTGGTCGATTGATAGAATAATTGAAATGTGAAATGAATAAACAACAGCTGACAATTGGACAAAAAGCATAATTAAAACTGCAAAGAGAATTAGCAATACCTGGTGGATGCACAAAATGCATAATTAAAACTGTAAAGAGTATTATCAATACCTGGTGGATGCACATAATGTATACCGTAATTAAACTGTAAAGAGAATTAACATATACCTGGTGGATGGACAGAATACATAATAAAACTGTAAAGAGAAATAGCAATACCTGGTGGGTGGATGGATGGGGTAACAGCCAGCTGAGGAGTCGGTTTGGCAGTTGGAATTTCACTGACACATCCAAGCATGTCAAACCTCAGTGCAACACCCGCTGGCGCCCATTTCACCGGGATGATCTTGACGTATCTGGCCGAAACCTGATGGCTAAAGACATTCTTCACAATGCTGTTCTTGTCTGTATTGCCACCAAACACCTTTGTAAGACCAGCCTCACGGTATGGTTCGAAGTGGACGCCATCTGTGCTGTACTGGATGCTGAATTTCGTCACCCATTTGTCACTGAGTGGGTGGCCCTGAGTGAGGATTCCGTCGATTAGCTGCGGCTTCTGGAAGTCAACCATGATCCACTGTCCGGCATTGTTAGTCCTACAATGACAAACAGTGTGAAGAAAATTTGGATCGTATTATCTCTTTATGAATATTTAACCTGACCTCCGAGTCATGGCATTTCCCCCCTAGTCCCTTTGCTCTGGTCGAAACATCCCAACAGACACTTTAATGGGTAACATCTGTGGGTATCCTGTTCGGGTCACATGGAATCTTCTACTGTGGGTCTAGGGGTAAAGTACCATAAGTCAGAGGCATGTTGAGGAGAGCAAACACTAGCAGATCATTTCACTGGCTTCTAACATCATGTAGGGGCGAGACGCAGCCCAGTGGTACAGTGCTCGCTTGATGCACGGTCAGTGTGGGATCAATTCCCGTCAGTGGGCCCATTGGGCTATTTCTCGTTTCAGCCAGTGCACCAAGACTGGTATATCAAAGGTCGTGGTATGTACTACCCTGTCTATGGGATGATGCATATAAAAGATTCCTTGCTGCTAATCGAAAAGAGTAGCCCATGAAGTGGCAACAGCGGGTTTCCTATCTCAATATTTGTGTGGTCCTTAACCATATGTCTGACGCCATATAACCGTAAATACAATGTGTTGAGTGCGTCGTTAAATAAAACATTTCTTTCTTTCTTTCTAACACCATCACAAATGTATCCTATCTTACCCCATCACAAACGTATTTTATCTTACCCCATCACAAACATATCCTATCTTACCCCATCACAAACATATCCTATACTACCGCATCACAAATGTATCCTATCTTACCCCATCACAAATGAATCCTATCCTACCCCATCACAAACATATCCTATCCAACCCCATCACAAACACATCCTATCTTACCCCATCACAAATGTATCCTATCCTACCCCATAACAAATGTGTCCTATCTTACCCCATCACAAATGTATCCTATCCTACCCCATCACAAACGTATCCTATCTTACCCCATCAAATGTATCCTATCCTACCCCATCACAAACGTATCCTATCTTACCCCATCAAATGTATCCTATCCTACCCCATCACAAACATATCCTATTCTACCCCATCATCACGTATCCTATCTTACCCCATCACAAACGTATCCTATCCTATCATATTCATTTAACCAGGGCACAATATGTCAAAATCTTAGTCAACCAGAACTTGGTTGACGTGATTCCGAATAAAGTTCCAAAGATTCTGAAGTTTATAACTCTTTATTTTAGAACAGAATGGTTCACTATGTAATTGATTGGCAGTTCGCATCAATTTAAAGTTGCATAATCGATAAACCACATGAATGGTGGTTCATATGAAATACTGCACCCTATTTAACGCTATGATCATTTTTGGTTTTTAATATTGTGTTTATTTGATGCAACAGTTACTGGTTTCAAACTGCCGTAGCCAGGCTCAGTATTGCTGTGGGTGAGCATTTTGCCTATGAGAAACACATTTCAAAACTGTCATAAGTAACAAGATGTTATCTTTAAGGACTGATATAGCATGACAAGTGAAAATCAGAAACAAGTTAAATGATGTCTCTATGAAGTATGAAAATTTTACTTTTTCAAAAATAACATTTAGTCAGGGCTTCTAGAATTTATATAAAATCCACTAGCCATGGGATCAGTGATTTATTTCAAAATTTACTAGCCCTACTTTAAGTTAATACAATTTTACTAAATAATAGTAATAATCAGATATGTGACCTAAAAAGGGAGATAAACACTAACATTGGGGGTTGGGGTGGGGGCAGGCTATTCATATTTACAAAATATACTTAACTGTAACATTTGACAACAAAACTTCACTAGCCGTCGGGCATGGCAATAGTAGTTATTTACAAGCCCAACATTGAATATCACTAGCCATGGGAGTGGAGCTACCATAATCTAGAAGCCCTGTTTAGTAAAAAAAAACCAACCCAAAACCCCCACAAAAACCTGTTATTACTTTAATTAAAGACTTAATTCAGACTTAATTAAAGACTTAATTCAGACTTAATTAAAGACTTAATATTATGTGAAGACCTACTTGGGCGACCAGGCACCAATCTGGTTGTTTAGTCGTGCTAAGGATGGTGCTGTTAATACGTCTTGATATCCAGATGATGTCAGCTGATTAGGCTTAACAGTTACGGAACTCTCGATTCCCATGGGTTTTCCACACACAATCACTGAAACAATGTAAAGTAAAGCTGCATTGATATTCAAACACTGGCATAAGTAAAATAGTGATTAAAAGTGAAAGAGTTGTTAAAATTTGCAGTTTGTTTTGTTTAATAACACTACTATACTAGAGCACACCGATTCATTAGTCACTATATTCATTAATCATAGTCTATTGGATGTCAAATAGTTCATAATTTGATTGTTTCCAGTAGCGTGTGTGCTAAATCATGGAACTTGGTAAGCTTCTGCTACATCATTTAGAAAAAATATATATTTATATGAATATTCAAGCAAAATAATCTGCTAATAATTATGTTTTCAATACCAGAATACTGGAGTATGTGTTTGACTTAAATTTGAAGTCTTGAGGGCTGCCACATGTCTGATTGAATAAATTAATAAATGTTTAACAACAATGCAGCATGCAGAGTTTATATCAGCTACTGGGTGTTAAACATAGGTACACCCTACACGATAGGCATACATGACTGATTCTTATAATCCTACCTGGTACCACTGTTGGTTGACTTGCTGGACCAACTGTTGCTGACACTCCAGTCCCTGCAGTGGGTTTAATGGACGGTACACCTGTATGGATTGACGGATGGACAGACGGAACTCCTTGACTAACCATAGGTGGGCTAACAGACGGAATGCCACTGTGGTCTTTCGTTGGCTGGATGGATGGGGTAGCAGTAGGCTGGGGACTTGGTTTGGCTGTCGGGATTACACTTATACAGCCAAGCATGTCAAACCTCAGTGCAATGCCAGATGGCGCCCATTCCACTGGAATAATCTTGATGTATCTGGCTGTAATCTGATGGCCGAAGACATTCTTCACAATGCTGTTCTTGTCAGAGTTGCCACCAAAAAGCTTCTTAACTCCAGATTCAAGGTAGGGTTTGAACTGAATGCCATCAATGCTGTATTCGATGCTGAATTTTGTAACCCATTTATCTTCAAACGGATGTCCTTGAGTGTTGATTCCATCGAGTAGCTGTGGGGTCAGGAAGTTGACCAGGATCCACTGTTTTCCGTCAGCATGCCTACAAGGTTAATTGAACAACAGTTTACAGTTTTGTTTTGTTTAACGACACCATTAGAGCACATTGATTTATTAATCATCAGCTACTGGATGTCAAACATTTGGCAATTCTGATATTATCTTAGAGAGAAAACCTGCTACATTTTTCCATTAGTAGCAAGGTATTTTTTATATACACCATACCCCAGACAGGATAGGACATACCATGGGCTTTGATATACCAGTTTTGATGCACTGGATGAAACAAAAAATAGTCCACTGGGGTCACTGACTGGGATCGATCCTAGACAGACTGCGAATCAGACGAGCACTATACCACTGGGCTACATCTCGGTCCTTACTTAACCAACAGAGATCTGATTAACAGTACAGATGACTATTAACCAACAGAGATCTGATTAACAGTACAGATGACTATTAACCAACAGAGATCTGATTAACAGTACAGATGACTATTAACCAACAGAGATCTGATTAACATTACAGATGACTATTAACCAACAGAGATCTGATTAACAGTACAGATGACTATTAACCAACAGAGATCTGATTAACAGTACAGATGACTATTAACCAACAGAGATCTGATTAACAGTACAGATGACTATTAACCAACAGAGATCTGATTAACAGTACAGATGACTATTAACCAACAGAGATCTGATTAACAGTACAGATGACTATTAACCAACAGAGATCTGTTTAACATTACAGATGACTATTAACCAACAGAGATCTGTTTAACAGTACAGATGACTATTAACCAACAGAGATCTGATTAACAGTACAGATGACTATTAACCAACAGAGATCTGATTAACAGTACAGATGACTATTAACCAACAGAGATCTGATTAACAGTACAGATGACTATTAATCAATACGACGATCAATTTCTCCATGCTCAAATATTATAAATCAATTGTATTCTTTCTTTTTTTTGTGATGATGTACAGTTATTACTTCTAAACAAAATACGGGAAGCCCACTTTATTAAAAACACGATTCTTTATTTTGTCAGAAAAATACCAACATCCCCATGAGATGAAAACCAAACACAATAACTGGTACAGTAGCCATTTAAAACTTTTATAAACTACATAAAATATTAACTTTTGATCCCAACCTCTTTCCACTGACTAACAATTTCACAATGTATAGATAACAGCTTTAAAATAAAAGGGAGCAAATTGGTGTGTCCTAAGTTACGTTTATTTTTTTTTTTTAAAAGAGACTTCAGTGTAAATTTGATGATATTATATATCTGAATTACAATTGTATGTTTGCCCAAGTGATGTATTCACATTAAATAATTGAATTTATTGAACAGGGGTGGCAATTGGTGAACTGTAATAAAGAGGAAATCTAGAGGGATCCCGGAAATTCTTGAAATCCTAGGTTAAAATCTGTGCCATCTGACACATTTTGGAGGAAAACAGCTGATCTGAGGAGAATTCCCACCCCTGATTGAATTATTTGGTGTGATTATATAAACATACTTGGGAGACCAAGCGCCAATCTGGTTGTTGAGACGCCCCATTGGTGCATATGATGTGATGATGTCATATCCTGATGAAGTCATTTGTCCTGGCTTCACAAGCTGAGCATTCTGCACTCCCATTGGCTGTCCACACACAATCACTGTAACATGATACAGGAAGGACATGTTTTATTTAACGACACACTCAACACATTTTTTATTTACAGTTATATGGCATCAGACATATGGTTAAGGATCACACAGATATATAGAGAGGAAACGAGCTGTCGCCAATTCACAGCCTACTCTTTTCGATTAGCAGCAAGGAATCTTTTATATGCACCATCCCACAGATAGGATAGTACATACCACAGCCTTTGTTATCAAAACATTTCAGTACCTGGTACATAGCAAACTACATGTAACAACTCCTCGATACTCACTTATCCCTCAACTACCACAATCATACATCCACCTTGCAAGCTCAGTTTTAGACGCTCATCTCCAGTATTAATGCCAACTTCCAAATGCTGTGCATCAAAAACTATATCCGATCATGCAATTTGCCGCTTTTTAAATTTTATTAACAGTCAATTTGGATGTGTTAACAAATGGTAGACAGAGCTAATTGTGTAACACCAAAGCATCATATAATCCTCAGCAAGGTTTTTTTCAAAGAAAAATTACTATTTTACACAATTCAATAAAATTCACATCATTGTTCATTATTTTCATGCTTATATCCAATTAAAGTTCAAGCACGCTGTCCTGGGCACACATCTCAGCTATCTGGGCTGTCTGTCATGGACAGTGGGTTAGTTGTTAGTGGTTAGTAAGAGAAAAAGAGGGTGTAGTGGTCTTACACCTACCCATCAAGTCGTTAAAACATACCCTGGGTGGCAGCCGGTACAGGGCTGTGAACCCTGTACATACCAGCCTTATGTCTGATGGCTTAACCACGACACCACCGAGGCTGGTACCGGGCTGTGAACCCAGTACCTACCAGCCTTATGTCTGATGGCTTAACCACGACACCACCGAGGCCAGTTGTTCACAACCATTTTTCATCTGTAGTGACAGTAAGGCGTCATTCTGGTTGACACCTTTTCTTTTTATATATTATATTCATATATATTGACTTGCTGAACTGCCACAAAGATCGCTACAAGGCCCTGTGGCATTAAAGGGACAGACCCTAGTTTCATCCCATGAAAATTAACACTAAGTTTAGTTAATCTATAAATCTGTAACACGTTTGGATAAAGTTATGATTACGTGAAACATGAGTTTGTGACTTTGAAAGGGTGGAATACCCTCTAAAAATAGACTAAAACTCGACTCCATAACTGTTACTTTTCAGACGCACTTGCCTTTTTAAAAATATGAGAGATGCATTTTGTGATATTAAAAACACCAGGATGACCAAAAACACTTCGAATGTACGGAAATGGATAATCTAAACAATAAAATCTAAGTAAAGTATGATTTCAGTTATCAAAAATGGCTCTAATAGTAAAAAATATGCCTGAGTATTTAAAAACTAGGGTATGTCCCTTTAAATCTGATAGAAAGGGAGCTTTGTGGCGCTAACCTGGAACCAAGGTAGGCTGTGCTGATGGAGTTACTGTAGGGCTGACAAAAACACCAGTTGATGGGTGTACAGACGGGACACTGCCGTTGGTCCCTGGTGGTTGCATGCTAACAACACTGCCTCCTGCCGTGTGAACAGAGGGACTGGCCGTTGGTCCAGCACTTGGTGGATGAGCTGTCGGCGTCACACCATAACAGCCCAGAATGTCGAATCTCATCGCAATTCCAGAAGGTGACCATGCGATGGGAATAATCTTCACGTATCTAGCAGGCACTGGATGGTCGAACGCGTTCTGCTTAATGCCATTTCTGTCCGTGTTGCCAACAAACAGTTTTGTGACGCCAAACTGGTGGTAGGGTGCAAAGTTGACCCCATCTACGCTGTAGGTAACAATGAACTTCGAGACCCATTTGTCAGTGAGTGGGCTCCCCTGTGTTATGATTCCATCAATTTCGTACGGTTTCAAAAGGTCTACCATAATCCACTGGTTGGTGTCAACAACCCTGAAACATGAACAAAAATGCATGGTTACGGTATATAATAATTCATAGCATGGAGTTTATGTATTATAATTTTTACTGCATAATCACTTACATATCCACACATATAGTGAACAACAACAAAAACTCAAATACTTAATTTACTTCTTTTTTTTCAATGAACTCAGTAAATAGGCCTAAAATGTTCACATTGAGAGAGCATCATTAAATAAACCATTTCCTTCAATCCTTTTAAAATGTTCACAAGACATTGAACATTTTAATAGACAAAAACTAATGGGATTGATACAGACTTCCATTTTGGGGGGGGGGGGGGGGGGGGGGGGGGGGGGGGGGGGGGGGGGGGGGGGGGGGGGGGGGGGGGGGGGGGCCCAGGCCCGAATTTGAATATTTGCTCCAGTCCTGAAAGGGGCATCTGCCCCCCTCCTGCCCCCGTCTTGTACGCTTATGTACAGCTGTCCCCTTCTTCCCCCGTCTCATACAGTTATGTACAGTTGCCCCCCTCCTGCCCCCATCTCATATGCTTATGTACAGTTGCCCCCCTCTCCTGCCCCCGTCTCATACACTTATGTACAATTCTCCTGCCCCCGTCTCATACAGTTATGTACAAATCTGACCGGTGTGTTTTCAATGGAACTCAGTATATTATAAAGAGAGAGTACCTTTTTAACATGCCCCTATACCACTACGGTTTCGAGCATAGTATATTATAAAAGAAAATGAATGGTGGTTTTGGAAAGCTAAAACCCAAGAATCGTTAATTACCTTATGTTTTACATTTTTTTATTTTACACTTACTTTGGTACCCATGATCCTACTGGATTGTTCAGCTTTCCCACTGACGCCACAGATAAAGAGTTAATGGCTTCTGAGGAAGTCAGTTGTTCTGGTTTTGTATGCATTTCACTGCCAATTCCCATTGACTGCCCACAAACAATCACTGCAAGACAAACGTGTACACATCATTGTGTTTTTCTGGTACACTAATATACGGCATCATCCAGTTATAGGTAAAATCTAGTTTTCACAAAAGTTAGCTGTGCAAGTTTATGAATGGAAGAAAAACACAATTACTGTAAGACAAATGTACACATTATTGCGTTTTCTTGTACACTACTATACGGGGTGATCCAGTTACATTTAAAATCTGTTGTTAACAACAGTTGGTAAGAAAAGTTTATAAATTAATGAAACACACAATTACTGTCAGACAAACATTATCTTTTTTTTTTTTTTAAAGGAACATTCCTGAGTTTGCTGCAATGTTTAAGTTGTTATCGACTACCAGAGACTTTTTAACGATTGTAATTGCATATCAAATATATTTTTCTGCATAAAATATTAGTGGCTGTATATTAAACGTGTTTCTGATCGTTCTAATATTTGTACTGGGTTAAATTTCGTTTTATTTCTTAAAATATATTTTTTCGTATGTACGAAATTATTTGAAGACGAAATCCAGTTTGGGCTTCTTACAAATATTAAGATGACCAGAAACACATTAAATATATAGACACTGATATTCTAAATAAGAAAATATATTTAATATGCAAGTTTAATTGTAGAAATATTTTATTAGTCAGAAACATCTTACAATTTTTACTAATTACTATTTTCAAAATTCTGCCCATTTTCAACTCTATCCCCTCCCCCCATCCCCCCATCCCAAGTCAGGCCACCGATCTTATCGAAGGTTGGACTCAGGATGGGCGTGTTCGAAACCCTAGTGGTATATGGGCACGTTAAACTAGTTATCTATCTATCTACAATGCAGCAAACTCAGGAATGTCCCTTTAATGAAAATAATCATATTTTCTGTACCTACCTTTGTTTGAAAAACAATAGCCGATGTGTATTTTTGTGCTGGGGTGTCGTTAAACATTCATTCATTCATCCATTCATTCTTGTACACTAATATACAGCAGGGTTTCTGCCAGAGGGTAAAACGGGTATGGCACCATACCCAAAATTTCTTGCACATTTTTTTTTTTAAGTTAACCTTTTGACAAAATTAATTACTCTTATCATTACTGTATGATTTTCTTAACCCTAACCCTAAACTTAACCCATTTGTTTTCTGGGGGAGGCCCTTCATAGCCCCAGATGACTGTGGTTGCATTCGATTTCATAGCGCCATACCCAAACATGTCTTTCTGGCAGAAGCACTATACAGGGTGATCCTGTTACATGTAAAATCTATTCTTTGCAACAGTTAACTAAGCAAGTTTATACATTGGTGAAAACCAGACTTCTGAATATATAGTTCTTATTTCAGATAAATCTTCACCAGCAATCTTAAGTGATTGTCCACTCAGATAACTCAAAGAGCATTTTTAGCATGTGGCGAATACATGCCATACCTTACAGCAGGTGGCGAATACATGCCATATCTTACATAATTTGTAACCTGATGTTCAGAAATCATATCCATACTGTCTGTAGTGACAACTTCATTTAAAATGCCTCAGTCAAGTACGAATTCTTTGGTATGATTCATAGAACTGGCCATGGAGTTCAAAATACAGGGAAAATTTTGACTCAGTATCGCGTTGCAATTTGTTATGCAAGTTTCAGAGATAACTATGGTATACAAATTTTCTAAACATTAAATATTAGCACAACCTCTGACTTCACAGAATTTGATCTAATTCTGGTACTGAAATTGCTATATGTGTTTAGTGAGAGAGAAGAGGGTGTAGTGGTCTTACACCTACCCATTGATTCATTAAAACTCGCTCTGGATTGGAGCCAGTACTGAGCTGCGAACTCTGTAACTACCAGCCTTATGTCTGATGGCTTAACCATGACACCACTAAGGACGGTTCTGGTACTAAAAATCCTGGTATTGAAATTGCTAAATGTGTTTATACCTGGTGCTTGGTACTGAAATTGCTAAATGTGTTTATACCTGGTGCTTGGTACTGAAATTGCTAAATGTGTTTATACCTGGTGCTTGGTACTGAAATTGCTAAATGTCCTTATACCTGGTACTTGGTACTGAAATTGCTAAATGTGTTTATACCTGGTGCTTGAGTGACTTCATCAGAGAATTTCATCTAATCCAGGTACTGAAATTGCTAAATGTGTTTATACCTGGTGCTTGGTACTGAAATTGCTAAATGTGTTTATACCTGGTGATTGAGTGACTCCAGGCGACAGTTTTGCAGTGGGTTGGTCCGTGGCACCCCCAGAAGGGCTTGCAGTAGGTTCTCCACTAGGTCCAACTGATGGCTGCACTGTTGTTGTACCAGAACATGCAAGAATTTCAAATCGGACTGCAATCTTTTCATTCCATTCTAACGGCTGGATGCGTACAAAGCGAGCACGGATTTCTCTGTCGAACATGGACGTCTGTGGTGTTTCTCGGTCGTGGTTTCCTGTGACGGTCTTTGGGAAAAGACTTCCAGTCTCAATATAAGGCACAAAGTGCAACCCGTCCAAGCTGTAGGAGACTCTGTATGAGGTCACCCAGTGGTCTGAATCTGGCCGGCCTTGGGTCACAATGCCAGCTACTAGCTGGGACACCTTAAAGTCCACTTGAATCCACTGATTTGTGTCCATCATTCTAAAACAACAGGCATTTTCAATATAACAACACACACAAAACATTACATTCAGATCTTCGGTTCATATAAATGACTACGTTAAAACTATTTGCTGCTAAAACAATCTTTGCAATTATGAACTTTTGTCTACAAACAATTAAATTATTATGCATAAATTCAAAAGATTCTAAGAAAATAATAAATGCTCATCATTGCCAACCTTGGCATCCAAGCACCGCCCAATCCATTAGCTGGCTTCGAATACAGTCGAGCCTGAGATGGCTCAAACCTGTAGTCAAGTGAAGTAGATGCCTGGAACTGGTCCTTCCCGAACAGGTGTGTGTTGTTCAGTTCCATTGGTGTGTCACAGGCTACAATCAGACAAGTGGAGAAAATATCATAATATACTAAACAACCAAAAAATGAATGAATGAATAAATGAATAAATGAAAGACTTTCAAAGGCCTAAAAAATAAAATTTCAAATTAACGGACATTCAAGGAACTTAAAGACCGCTATGAACCAGGGGTGCGGAAAAGCCCTTTTTTCCCGGTCTGGGACCGATTCTCGATCTCTGAGACCGAAATTATTTTTCAAAAACGTGCGTTTGCCGGTCCCACTTTTGTCATTCTTGTCGGTCCGAAGCACCTGTCCGTTTCTATTATAGGAACAAATTCCTATCCGCCAATTGGATCGGCCTGCCCAGACATTGGCATCTTGTGCATGATTTAAAATAATAACAAATAAATAAATAGTGGTCAAACTGACTGGTGTTTCTGACGTCTGTGATTTTAAAGTCTGCCATAAGTCGAACCTACAATCAATCTACTGCCACTAGGCTAGACATTTGTCAAAGCCGCTGTGCTGGTCACGGGATAAAACAGACGTTCATCATTCTTGGTGAGAAAGCTACCAAGGTATTACACTCCAATTAAAACAAAGGACCCAGAGTTTGCAACTGGTCACAATCAACACATGTTAACGCCTGTGTACGGAGCTCTGTCAGGTCGAGTGTCAGAGTCCGACGAAGCAAGAGGCTTTTGTGAAATACAAACTGCTTGAAATAGCATAAAATATACTGAAATAATCTATAAATGTGTTTCTTGTTGACTGTTCAATGTAGTGTATCAAATAATTATAAAGGACTTTAAAATTAAAAAAAGGTTTACACCTCTGTTTTTTTTTTAAAGTGGGAGTGAGCTGGAATAGCTAAACCGGCTATCTTTAGAGCCAGGAGAGATCAAATGTCATCCAATCGGCGACAACGTTATTAATTGCTTTGTCTAAACGTGTGCCAGCTCAAGTTGTCAAACGCTCCAACGGTGTTATTGTTTATTAATTTTCAGGACTACTGAATACTGGTACTTTTTATACATATATGGGAGTTAAAATGCATAACTTTTATTCCTTTTTTATATATTATTTATTCCATTATGTAA
Source organism: Gigantopelta aegis (assembly GCF_016097555.1). NCBI lineage: Eukaryota > Metazoa > Mollusca > Gastropoda > Neomphalida > Peltospiridae > Gigantopelta > Gigantopelta aegis. Next base: position 1,175,435 of record NC_054707.1, read on the forward strand.
AATAAATATAATACTTTTTTTTCGCTGATGTCAGATGTGATCAAACATTTAGTTTTTCTTTCATGTTTTGATGTTTATCGTTTTCGCATTCATGATTCAAAATAAAAATATACAAATGCCACTATGATTTTGTTTTTAGAACACTATTTGGCAAATATCACCTTTTAAATGATTTTAAATTTTTTATGTGCATTCCTTTCTTCTTATCCCTCTACCCCCCTCCCCCCGGTAGTGATGACATCAACGTGGGACCGATTGACAATTTTATTTTTCCCCACCCCTGCTATGAACCCTCTTGTTGCTACTGCTGCTTACTGGCCATGGTTGAATAAACTCGAAGCAAGTTATAAAATGTTTTGCAATTAAATGATCTGTTGGAAGAAATTACATTTGGTCAAGTGAAGCAAATTGTCTTTATTTTTTACAAATTGTTTGGGATAAAATTTGTCCAGTTCCAGAAACTGAAAATCCAGATAAATGAACACATTTATTTAGTGGAAAGTATGTCGGGAGTCTGTAAGGTGGGGTTTGTGGAGTCAGATTAACGAACACATTAATTTAGTGGAGAGTTTGTTTTGTATATCGGGAGTCTGTAAGGTGGGGTTTGTGGAGTCAGATTAATGAACACATTAATTTAGTGGAGAGTTTGTTTTGTATGTCGGGAGACTGTAAGGTGGGGTTTGTGGAGTCAGATTAACGAACACATTTATTTAGTGGAGAGTTTGTTTTGTATGTCGGGAGACTGTAAGGTGGGGTTTGTGGAGTCAGATTAACGAACACATTTATTTAGTGGAGAGTTTGTTTTGTATGTCGGGAGTCTGTAAGGTGGGGTTTCCGGACTTCTGGACTCTGGATTATCCAGGTCTCACTGTATCTACTCCAGGGCCCCATTCTATGAAGTGATTTTAGCACTAAGATCACCTTATGAGCACAAGGTAGTTATGCTCTTAAAGTGATCTTGGCACCGAGATCAAGTCATGGAATGGGGCCCAGCACTGTAATCCAATGTTTACCTTTTTTTGTAACATGGGCAGTTCCTGGTACAGTTGTCCACTTGTAGACTGTTGGTGCAGGAGTCGGCTGTCCAGTTCCACTTGATGGGGGTGTGATGGTGGGTTGTCCACTGGCTCCAGTGTGTGGAGAAAATGACGGATTGTGGCCTGGTGGGGGTGATACTGTAGGGCTGGCACCACTTACACCTGTTGGATGGGCAGTTGGACTTCCAGTGAGTGCTGTCATAGGAGACACTGTGGCTGCAAAGAAAACTTATAATATACTAAAAGGCAAAAGTTATTGTGACACACAAAAGACAAAGATAATTGATAATAAGTTTTGACTGCTGTGTATGAAACATTATAACATGAAAAGAGAAAAGTCCAAAGGTATGGAAACGAGCTATGGTCCATGAAAAGGGCATACCTGCCATATGCAAATGAGCCACATCGCTAGTGGGGGTCCAGAGCGAAGTTCACACAGTCAGTAGCGAGTGTGTCCACCTTGAGCATTGATACAGGCCTGGCACCATCGTCTCATTGAGGCCGCTAAATGCTGGAGAAAGTTCCTGGGAATGCCATTCCAGATCTGAGGAAGGATCAGCCAGAGTTCTTGGCGAGGGGTTGTCACGGGTGGTTGGCCGCTAAGGGGACGGTCCCTGACCTGGTTGTTTTGTTGACATCGTTGCCATAAGTGCCATATGGTGTTTCTGTGCAATGTCATGCTGCGAGGTCCCAGATTCAAGCATCGCTATGACTCGCCATCTGTCATTTTCACTGAGGCGTGGCATGACGAAATTGCATCAAACAGTTCACTAATGGTGTTTTTCTGACTTCTGGACTTCTGAAGGCTGCACAGAGTGGCAATGATTTGCGACTGAATGTCTGGCCTTTTATGGAGAACACTGGACAGGATTTCTCCCGAATATTCCATGTTTCTTGCACAAAGCATGCAATCACTGCAACAACTGCTTGGTTGTATTTCTTTGAGCTGTTTCATGCACATTTTCTCTGGTTTACATCCATAAATCTATTCACAAATTTATTACTCCAAACAATCCATGTCACAATAACTTTTGCCTTTGAGTATATTTACTTTTTGGGTCTGGTTTGAACTTTACTTTATTATAAAGTTAGTCTAATTTTCTGTCCAATTCATCAACATATGAACACAAAGAAGTAAGCACCATTCAATTGTCAATGAAATTGCTGTAAACTGTATTTTAAAAATTTGTATTACCATAGACAGTCCAAACCAGGCCCATAGGAATGATATCTGGAGTGAGGAAAGGGGGACACAACGTCTAGTGGACACAACCAGAGTATCTAGTCGGGGGTGGAGTATGATAAAAAAACCCACATACATTTTCATCCTTGAATGGGAGGTGGGGGGCACGAGGCACAGGCTCCAACAAACTGGCATCTGTGTAATCTGAATTTCAAAGAAAACATTAGGGATGACAGTTTGCCTGAAATATGTCTAATCTAGTACTCTGCTGCATATACCAATGCATTCTTTCAGACTCCCTTGTATCCAGTTTAGACAAGAACCCACTGCATAATGTAATGAATAGATAAATAAATAAGTACTTACTATGCAAGCAATCACAATAGAACTGGACGGCAAAGTCAAAGCAAGTGCCACCAATCTGGTTCCTGTCAAAGCACTGTAGACCGAGAGATTTCTCGCACCTGACGTTTTGTCCAACCACATGCCACGCCTTATTGCTTTGTGATTCCAGGCACCTGATGGCGACAATGTTGCTGTTGTGACAAAACTTGTACGCAGTCCTCAAGTTGGTGATGGTCTCAAAATCCCCACCATTCTGGTTGCCAGGAGAGTCTATGTTCATCAGCGGGGTCCACCCATGGTTACATTCCATGACTGGCGTTTGTCCACTCACAGGATATGGGGGAGATGCTGTTGGTCTCGCTGTTGGTGTAGCGGATGGGTTAACTGATGGTTCTATACCTGGAATGAAAATCACACACCTGTAGTGGTTTTAGATAAGGCTAAAAGTCAGTCTCAGTCAGTCAGAGTCAGTCTATCTCTCTCTGTCTCCCAGTCTCTGTCTCTCTCTCTCTCGCTCTGTCTCCCAGTCTCTGTCTCTCTCTTGCTCTGTCTCCCAGTCTCTGTCTCTCTCTTGCTCTGTCTCCCAGTCCATCTGTCTGTCTGTCTGTCTCTCTCTCTCTCTCTCTCCTCTCCTCTCTCTCTCTGCCTCCCTCTCTCTCTGTGCCTCCCTCTCTCTCTGTGCCTCCCTCTCTCTCTCTCTCTCTCTCTCTCTCTCTCTCTCTCTCTCTCTCTCTCTCTCTCTCTCTCTCTCTCTCTCTCTCTCTCTCTCTCTCTTCTGTAATATTGCACTATGTTATTTACATTTTGCAAATGCAAATATATAAATGCATGTTGTTGCTAACATTGAATACACTATGGATATGGCCTAGTTGAATCAATCTAACTGGAATAAGATCTTAGAGATTCATTATCCCCTTACAACACTGTATGGGACTTCTGGTTCACACATACAGCAACTTGTTTCTAAAGATACATTATCCCCTTCAACACTGTATGGGACTCCTGGTTCACACCTACAGCAACTTGTTTCTAAAGATACATTATCCCCTTACAACACTGTATGGGACTCCTGGTTCACACATACAGCAACTTGTTTCTAAAGATACATTATCCCCTTCAACACTGTATGGGACTCCTGGTTCACACATACAGCAACTTGTTTCTAAAGATACATTATCCCCTTACAACACTGTATGGGACTCCTGGTTCACACATACAGTAACTTGTTTCTAAAGATACATTATCCCCTTACAACACTGTATGGGACTCCTGGTTCACACATACAGCAACTTGTTTCTAAAGATACATTATCCCCTTCAACACTGTATGGGACTCCTGGTTCACACATACAGCAACTTGTTTCTAAAGATACATTATCCCCTTACAACACTGTATGGGACTTCTGGTTCACACATACAGCAACTTGCTTCTAAAGATACATTATCCCCTTACAACACTGTATGGGACTCCTGGTTCACACATACAGCAACTTGCTTCTAAAGATACATTATCCCCTTACAACACTGTATGGGACTCCTGGTTCACACATACAGTAACTTGCTTCTAAAGATACATTATCCCCTTACAACACTGTATGGGACTCCTGGTTCACACATACAGTAACTTGCTTCTAAAGATACATTATCCCCTTACAACACTGTATGGGACTCCTGGTTCACACATACAGTAACTTGCTTCTAAAGATACATTATCCCCTTACAACACTGTATGGGACTCCTGGTTCACACCTACAGTAACTTGCTTCTAAAGATGCATTATCCCCTTCAACACTGTATGGGACTCCTGGTTCACACCTACAGTAACTTGTTTCTAAAGATACATTATCCCCTTACAACACTGTATGGGACTCCTGGTTCACACATACAGCAACTTGCTTCTAAAGATACATTATCCCCTTACAACACTGTATGGGACTCCTGGTTCACACCTACAGTAACTTGCTTCTAAAGATACATTATCCCCTTACAACACTGTATGGGACTCCTGGTTCACACATACAGCAACTTGTTTCTAAAGATACATTATCCCCTTACAACACTGTATGGGACTCCTGGTTCACACATACAGTAACTTGCTTCTAAAGATACATTATCCCCTTACAACACTGTATGGGACTCCTGGTTCACACATACAGTAACTTGCTTCTAAAGATACATTATCCCCTTACAACACTGTATGGGACTCCTGGTTCACACATACAGTAACTTGCTTCTAAAGATACATTATCCCCTTACAACACTGTATGGGACTCCTGGTTCACACATACAGCAACTTGCTTCTAAAGATACATTATCCCCTTACAACACTGTATGGGACTCCTGGTTCACACATACAGCAACTTGTTTCTAAAGATACATTATCCCCTTACAACACTGTATGGGACTCCTGGTTCACACCTACAGCATCTTGCTTCTAAAGATACATTATCCCCTTACAACACTGTATGGGACTCCTGGTTCACACATACAGCAACTTGCTTCTAAAGATACATTATCCCCTTACAACACTGTATGGGACTCCTGGTTCACACATACAGCAACTTGCTTCTAAAGATACATTATCCCCTTACAACACTGTATGGGACTCCTGGTTCACACATACAGCAACTTGTTTCTAAAGATACATTATCCCCTTACAACACTGTATGGGACTCCTGGTTCACACATACAGCAACTTGCTTCTAAAGATACATTATCCCCTTACAACACTGTATGGGACTACAGCAACTTGCTGGTTCACACCTACAGCAACTTGCTTCTAAAGATACATTATCCCCTTCAACACTGTATGGGACTCCTGGTTCACACATACAGCAACTTGCTTCTAAAGATACATTATCCCCTTACAACACTGTATGGGACTCCTGGTTCACACATACAGTAACTTGCTTCTAAAGATACATTATCCCCTTACAACACTGTATGGGACTCCTGGTTCACACATACAGTAACTTGCTTCTAAAGATACATTATCCCCTTACAACACTGTATGGGACTCCTGGTTCACACATACAGTAACTTGCTTCTAAAGATACATTATCCCCTTACAACACTGTATGGGACTCCTGGTTCACACCTACAGTAACTTGCTTCTAAAGATGCTTCTAAATTCATTATCCCCTTACAACACTGTATGGGACTCCTGGTTCACATCTACAGCAACTTGCTTCTAAAGATACATTATCCCCTTACAACACTGTATGGGACTCCTGGTTCACATCTACAGCAACTTGCTTCTAAAGATACATTATCCCCTTACAACACTGTATGGGACTCCTGGTTCACACCTACAGCAACTTGCTTCTAAAGATACATTATCCCCTTCAACACTGTATGGGACTCCTGGTTCACACCTACAGCAACTTGCTTCTAAAGATACATTATCCCCTTACAACACTGTATGGGACTCCTGGTTCACACATACAGCAACTTGCTTCTAAAGATACATTATCCCCTTACAACACTGTATGGGACTCCTGGTTCACACCTACAGCAACTTGCTTCTAAAGATACATTATCCCCTTACAACACTGTATGGGACTCCTGGTTCACACATACAGCAACTTGCTTCTAAAGATACATTATCCCCTTACAACACTGTATGGGACTCCTGGTTCACACATACAGCAACTTGTTTCTAAAGATACATTATCCCCTTACAACACTGTATGGGACTCCTGGTTCACACATACAGTAACTTGCTTCTAAAGATACATTATCCCCTTACAACACTGTATGGGACTCCTGGTTCACACATACAGTAACTTGCTTCTAAAGATACATTATCCCCTTACAACACTGTATGGGACTCCTGGTTCACACCTACAGCAACTTGCTTCTAAAGATACATTATCCCCTTACAACACTGTATGGGACTCCTGGTTCACACATACAGCAACTTGCTTCTAAAGATACATTATCCCCTTACAACACTGTATGGGACTCCTGGTTCACACATACAGCAACTTGCTTCTAAAGATACATTATCCCCTTACAACACTGTATGGGACTCCTGGTTCACACCTACAGTAACTTGTTTCTAAAGATACATTATCCCCTTACAACACTGTATGGGACTCCTGGTTCACACATACAGCAACTTGCTTCTAAAGATACATTATCCCCTTCAACACTGTATGGGACTCCTGGTTCACACATACAGCAACTTGCTTCTAAAGATACATTATCCCCTTACAACACTGTATGGGACTCCTGGTTCACACATACAGTAACTTGCTTCTAAAGATACATTATCCCCTTCAACACTGTATGGGACTCCTGGTTCACACATACAGTAACTTGCTTCTAAAGATACATTATCCCCTTACAACACTGTATGGGACTCCTGGTTCACACATACAGCAACTTGCTTCTAAAGATACATTATCCCCTTACAACACTGTATGGGACTCCTGGTTCACACATACAGCAACTTGCTTCTAAAGATACATTATCCCCTTACAACACTGTATGGGACTCCTGGTTCACACATACAGCAACTTGCTTCTAAAGATACATTATCCCCTTACAACACTGTATGGGACTCCTGGTTCACATACAGCAACTTGCTTCTAAAGATACATTATCCCCTTACAACACTGTATGGGACTCCTGGTTCACACATACAGCAACTTGCTTCTAAAGATACATTATCCCCTTACAACACTGTATGGGACTCCTGGTTCACACCTACAGTAACTTGCTTCTAAAGATACATTATCCCCTTCAACACTGTATGGGACTCCTGGTTCACACATACAGCAACTTGCTTCTAAAGATACATTATCCCCTTACAACACTGTATGGGACTCCTGGTTCACACATACAGCAACTTGCTTCTAAAGATACATTATCCCCTTCAACACTGTATGGGACTCCTGGTTCACACCTACAGTAACTTGTTTCTAAAGATATATTCCTTCCTGTTCACTCAGCATACTTTTGGTTGTCCTAATCTCTATAAAAGATTAAGACAATGCCTCAATGTAAACTCAATTCTGATGATACTAGGTTTTTTCATACCTTTAAAAAATATACATCCTATTGAATCGTTAGATAATTAAGAACACCGACTGGTCATGGCAAGATGTAGCTCAGTGGCAAAGCGCTCACCTGATGCGCTTTGGGTCTAGAATTGATTCCCGTTTGTAGGCCAAATTAGGCTATTTCTCGTTCAAGCCAGTGTACCATGACTAGCATACCATAGACCATGGTATGTGCTATCCTGTCTATGTGATGATGCATATAAAAGATTCCCTGCTACTAATGGAAAAATATGTTGGGTTTCCTTTCTAAATTAGCAGAAGTTCAACATCCAATAGCTGAAGATTAGTAAATCAATGTGCTCTAGTGGTGTTGTGAAATAAAACACACTTTAGCTTTTTAAATTCAAGAGATGTTTATCTTACTGGAATTGCAACAAATCACATTAGTAATTATTCTTAAATATCTTACTACATCGCACATTATATTATGCTTACACAAACAAAAGAAAGATTCTCAATAAGACTGCTACATCACATACTATATGCTTACACAAAAAAAAGAAAGATTCTCAATAAGACTGCTACATCACATACTATATACTTACACAAACAATAGAAAGATTCTCAATAAGACTGCTACATCACATACTATATACTTACACAAACAAAAGAAAGATTCTCAATAAGACTGCTACATCACATACTATATACTTACACAAGCAATATAAAGATTCTCAACAAGACTGCTACATCACATACTATATACTTACACAAGCAATAGAAACGGATTTCGTAGTCCACACATTTCTGATTTGCACTGTTCAAGCAGGTAAATCCATCCTTGCTGCATGTGGCATCCTGTCCTGTTGACTTCCAGTGAGTCATACTGCCTGCCACACGACAATCTGCAGAAATGGGCTTTGTACAAGTCTTGGGGTAGCCTGGTATAATGTGTACAGTTTCTATGTCACCATTTCCTGTGTCTGGTTTGTCAGCATTCAGCCATCTTGTCCAACCTTCGGTGCAGGTTTCATCCACTGCTGTGGTCGTTGGTGATCCTCCAGTAACACCTGTAGGTTTAGGTGTTGGTGAACCTCCAGTGACACCTGTAGGTTTAGGTGTTGGTGACTCTCCAGATATTCCTGTAGGTTTAGGGGTTGGTGACTCTCCAGATATTCCTGTTGGTTTAGGTGTTGGTGAATCTCCAGTGACACCTGTGGGTTTAGGTGTTGGTGACTCTCCAGATATTCCTGTAGGTTTAGGGGTTGGTGACTCTCCAAATATTCCTGTTGGTTTAGGTGTTGGTGAATCTCCAGTGACACCTGTAGGTTTAGGTGTTGGTGACTCTCCAGATATTCCTGTAGGCTTAGGGGTTGGTGAACCTCCTGTGATACCTGTAGGTTTAGGGGTTGGTGACTCTCCAGATATTCCTGTTGGTTTAGGTGTTGGTGAATCTCCAGTGACACCTGTAGGTTTAGGTGTTGGTGACTCTCCAGATATTCCTGTAGGTTTAGGGGTTGGTGACTCTCCGGATATTCCTGTTGGTTTAGGTGTTGGTGAATCTCCAGTGACACCTGTAGGTTTAGGTGTTGGTGACTCTCCAGATATTCCTGTAGGTTTAGGTGTTGGTGAACCTCCTGTGATACCTGTAGGTTTAGGTGTTGGTGACTCTCCAGATATTCCTGTAGGTTTAGGTGTTGGTGACTCTCCAGATATTCCTGTAGGTTTAGGGGTTGGTGACTCTCCAGATATTCCTGTTGGTTTAGGTGTTGGTGAATCTCCAGTGACACCTGTAGGTTTAGGTGTTGGTGAATCTTCAGTGACACCTGTAGGTTTAGGTGTTGGTGACTCTCCAGATATTCCATAGGTGTTGGTACCTTCCTGTAGGTTTAGGTGTTGGTGAACCTCCAGTGACACAGTGACACCTGTAGGTTTAGGTGTTGGTGACTCTCCAGTGACACTTGTAGGTTTAGGTGTTGGTGAACCTCCAGTGACACCTGTAGGTTTAGGTGTTGGTGACTCTCCTGATATTCCTGTTGGTTTAGGTGTTGGTGAACCTCCAGTGACACCTGTAGGTTTGGGTGTTGGTGAACCTCCAGTAACACCTGTAGGTTTGGGTGTTGGTGAACCTCCAGTGACACCTGTAGGTTTGGGTGTTGGTTTATCACTACCTGAAGCTGAAGGTGTCACTGTTGGTGTACCGCCGCCAATCTTAGTTGGCGACGCAGACATGGGACATCCGTCAGTGCAGTACAGCCTCACTTGATAATCATAACACTTCTCTCCTGGTGCCTGTAGAAAATCGACACAGACAAGTCCATGATTGAGGTTACAAGAAACACCTTTCTGTCCTGATTTGTCAAAGGAAATGCTATTTGCACTCAGATCAGAAGGAGCCACGCGACACTGAATATCTGCCGGACGTTCACAGAATGCGTAACTTAATCGCAGCGCGCTAATGGTCTCGTATTCTCCATCAGTGTGAAGGTTGTTTGGTGATGCATTCATCCACTGAGTCCACATGCATGATGGAACAGGCTTGTAGGGCTGACCAGGTGCTGGTTTGGTTACTGGTGGTACTGTCACAATGTCCGTTTTCCCAGAAACGTGAGTAACAGGTGCTGGGGTTGCCCTTGGCGTTGGAACTGCAGTTGGTGTAGCTGTGTTAATTAGAAACAAGACAATATTAATGCACGGTGAGGAAGATGGTATGTGACTTAGGTCACCAATGGATCTAGGAAATATTTTGCATGGAGGGGACTAACAAGAAAAGGGTACATGGATTAACTTGTCAAAAGGACATCTCAATGCAGTGTTTCTGCCAGAAAGAAATTTTAGGGTATGGCGTTATGGAATTGAATGCAACCACAGTCAACAGGGGGTATGCGGAGCCTCCCCCAGATAGAAAATGGGTAAGTTTAGGGTTAGGGTTCAGAAAATCATACATTAATGACACGAGTAATTAATTTTGTTAAAAGGTTAACTTTAAACAAAAAAATTGCAACGTAATCTGGGAATGGCGCCATACCCATTTTACCCTCTGGCAAAAACCCTGCAATGGAAAAATAAATAAATGAGGGGGAAAAAGGGGATATATTTAGGGGGAACAGGTCCCCTGGTCACCCACCCCCATGTGGAACATCCTCTGTAGGACTTTAATGGTTTTGAAATCAATAACATGTCAACAACAGAACATCGGACTTAAAATATAAGTAAAATATGGCTTCTTGGGTTTGTTTTTTTTAAATAGCCGATCACAAGAAATATGTCCTGTTAAGAAAACATTATGACCTGGGGCCTATTCACAAAAGTTTCTTAGGCTCCTCTTTTTAAGTCTTTTAGCACTGCACTGTGAGATTGCAAAGTTGCAAGAGTTTAGTGAATTAGGCCCCTGTTGTGGAAATCAGACAATACTACATGGGACGAGATATGGTTTTGGGATGGCATGTGAATAATCTGGACCTCTGAGACGTATTGTAGGGCATTATGGAATTAAAATAGAACAGAATCACAAGCTAAATAGGAAATGTGATAATGTGTCTCTGGAAACATTATTTGTGACATTCTGGGGAGTTTTGGAAGGTGATGGACATCTCAAATAGCTGCATGAGGTTCACTAACTATTACAAGTACTAACCAGTAACCTTCGTGGATGGAGAAACCAAATAGCTGAGGTTCACTAACTATTACAAGTACTAACCAGTAACCTCCGTGGATGAAGAAACCAAATAGCTGAGGTTCACTAACTATTAGGAGTGTGCCAAGGACTACATGCTTGAAGCTTAATTGGAATGTGGAAGACTCACATTAAACTGAAATGAAATCACATACCTCCACAATCACAGGAGACACTGACTTCGTAATCCATGCACTTGCCACTTGTCTGCAGGTTGTTGTAGCAGATGAAGCCAACAAGCAGGTTGCAGATGGTTCTCTTGTCCCCTGCTAAATGAGACGGCTCGTGTGAGGAAACACTTCGACATTTGATACTAGTTGGCTGTGCACAGAAACCATAATAGTAGCGCAGGTCCTCGATTCTTTCATAGTCACCCGTTCCTTGCTCTTCAGTAACCCGGGAAATGTGCGGGCTGTCAACATTCATCCATGATGACCAGCCTGGAGTGCAGACATATGGCACTTTAGTTGGATTTACACTGGACATCGTGGTAGGCCATTTGTTACTGCTGTCACCTGTAGGCTTAGGAGTAGGGACACCAGTACCTATGGAACTTGGTGGGTGAACAGTTGGTGAACCTCCTGTGTATCCTGTTTGGTGAACAGTTGGTGAACCTCCTGTGTATCCTGTTGGGTGAACAGTTGGTGAACCTCCTGTGTATCCTGTTGGGTGAGCAGTTGGTGGTGTCTGAGTATTTGATGGAACTGCAATAAATGTTATTTATGTAAGTACAAATAATAACACTAAAGTCTGAACCAAAATGTTAATAACTATGAAAGATTGCTGTCCTACCTTTATTTTTCGTTAGATTTTACCCACATTTTGTCCAGACAGAAATGTTGAAAAAACCATTACAATGACATAGATTCCACATACTAGATGATAACCATGTCACCTATATCAACTTCGCGCTGAGATCGCATAGGGCAAAAAGCATGTAATTTTGTGCCGGCTGCCATTTTGACTTTTTATGGAATATTCTCTAAGAGGGGTGACAGGATATGACTTAATCTAACAACGTCATAACATGTTATGATATAAAAGCAAACATGATGACGTCATATTAATTTTATTATTATTAAAAAAAAATTAATGATACCACTAGAGATCATTGATTTTATATTAATTGTGTCACATATTTTGGAGGCTTTCACCCCTCTTGAAGAGTATTCCATAAAAAAACTAAATGGCAGACGGCTGAAAATTGCATGCATTTTGCCCTATGCTATCTCAACGAAATCGACACTGGCAACATCGTTACAGTCTCATATGGGGAATCTTTGTCACTGTAATGGGTTTTTCGCAACTTGTGTCTGGACAAAATTTGGGGGAAATGTAACGGTAATTAAAGGTAGGAGAGTAATTTATTGTAGTTGTTAACAATTTGGTTCGGACTTTAGTAGGTTTGTATGGTTAATTATTTTCGGTCAAACAATGTCCAATACTGAATGAACCTTGACCTACTTAAAGTCATGACAATGACCAATGCTGTTCCTCACACTATTAGTCAAAGAAATGACAAATATTTACGACTGAATCAACATGTGTTTGCTACATGGAGTAACAAAAGTGTTACATAACAAGGTTTAATAAAAGCAGACACAATAATTATTATAGACAAGACTCGGATTAACATTTTTACATGTTAGCTGTGAATTGGTAAATATTTAAATCAACACTATTTACTTTTGTGAAAAAGAAAATGGAGGGGATACATTAAGAGCCATTTATTGTTGAAACTGTGTATGAAAATTTAAAAGGATTACTTGTTATTTCTAATTGTGTGAATACCCAGATGAATGTAAAAGAAATAAAGGTCAAATCGTTATAATTAAATGTGAAACATACTTACTAATAATGAAACTAACAGTTCATATTTTATTTTTATTTTTCTTCTTCTAAATAATCATGCTCAATAGGAGAAAGTACCAATATACAGTGATGTCATCATATATAACATACCCTGAGAACATTATTTTTACATTCATTGAGAAATGAACGATCTCACATTGCTATATGGCTTGATCAATGTAATGGCATTAAATTATAATGAATTTAATGGATATTTAATTATTTTATTATGGAGAACACAATAAATAACTGAACACTGTTCAAACGTTAAAGAGACTATCGTGAGTTTTCAACCACTGTAATCTATTTTCAAATAATAAACAAAGAATAACTAGCTAATGCTGTAGGATATCGGCTTTATCCAGTGAAGGTAAGAAGAAAAATTACGGAGCCTTACCGAGCGGAATTTCCCCTTCTGCTTGAACAGGATAAAGCCAAGATCCTACATTAGTTACAGGATCCTAAACTAGTTATTATTTTTATCCAGTAATCCATAAAAAATTCAGGTGAAAAACTATTATTATATTTATTTCAGCTACACTGTACGATGACCTAGGTAAAATGAAAAAATGTGTAATGTATCTATGCATGTCGGAACGTTTTATTTTCAAAATTTTGATTAGAAACATTTCAAGACAATTGAAAATTGATTACCAACTATTGTTTTTTAATTGTTTTTTTAATTTTTCTTTTTAATTGTGTAGTGATCTCTGAAACTAGTGTAGCTGAACAAAATTGATGTGCGGTCGATCTAGGATCGACCCCCATCGGTGGACCCATTGGGCTATATCTCATTCCAGCCAGTGCTCCACAACTGGTGTAACAAAGGTTGTGGTATGTACTATCCTGTCTTTGGGATGGTGCATATAAAAGATCCCTTGCTGCTAATCAAAAAGAGAAGCCTATGAAGTGGCGATAGCGGGTTTCCTATCTCAATATCTGGGTGATCCTTAACCATCAGATTGATGCCATAAATAAAATGTGTTGAGTGTGTCGTTAAATAAAACATTTCCTTCCTTCCTTCCTGAACAAAATGTTCCCTGCATGTGATGTAACATGACATGACATCAAAAGTGATAATCTGCTAGTATACATTTAATCAGTCATCATATGATATGGCCAATAGAGATAGTGGTTGCATGATAAATCCTTTTTAACAGTATAGAGACATCTTGAACAGTTTATTGTTTAGAATAGCAGTTTCTGTATATCGAATATTGTTTTAATCGTCTTAATGCTTGTAGTAAATCAAATTTCATTTTATTTCTTATTATAATTTACATATTTTCTTATTATAATGTATGAAATTATTTGTAAGTAGAATACGGTTGGGGCTACCAGGGCCGCACTCTGATCAAAATTCGGGGGGGGGCACAACTTTTTATAAACAAATAAAACACTATACAAATTAAACCCTGAGATGTGTATGCTATTTTCTGGTGTAAAACAAAAAGACGAAAAAAAGTGAGATTCTCAGGGGGGAAATTGCCCCCCTGCCCCCCCCATAGGGTATGGCCCTGGCTACTACAAAAATTAAGATAAACAGAAACATATTGTATATATAGATAGTATCTATATTTGTATATATAGATAGTATCTATATTTGTATATATAGATAGTATCTATATTTGTATATATAGATAGTATCTATATTTGTATATCTAGATAGTATCTATATTTGTATATATAGATAGTATCTATATTTGTATATATAGATAGTATCTATATATACAATATGTTTCTGTTTATCTAAGATACTGACATTTTAAAGAAGAAAATATGCAACAGTTACTTTACTTGTTAAAAATGTTACCGGGTACATTAGTCAAATGGCATGTTACAATGGCAGCTAATTTTGGACAGTTCCTTTAAAACAATAAATACCAAAATTTCTGCATCCAATGATCTCCAGTCTCATTGCTGGTGCATTGTTGAAGGTGACTGGGTGAATCTTCACACACCGAATGCCCTCGTACTTATTAGTCAACATGTGGGTGATGCTCGTCTTGGAATCTGTGTTGCCCTTGAATGTCTGCATTGAAAAACACATAAATGACACATCAGTCAGTATACAGTGAAACCAGTCTAAACTGATTCATACTGGGCACCCAATATTTATCAGATTTAGACAGGATTCAGTGTTAGAGGGTCACATTTTAGAATTAGAACATTAGGAACCAGGAAATGTTTATTCAAGGTCTGGTTTACACAGGTTTCACTGTAGCTGACATGTTTAGAAAACACTTTCCATAGATTGTCAAAGATCAAATACACATTAAATGAAGCCTAATGTATAACACTAACAAACAAAACAAAGCCTACATAAACTGTAAATTGGCACATCCATTTATAAAAAAAGTTTGCCATACTTTTTTTTTTTTTCATACCTCAATAAACCTAAAAGATAGATGGGTGGACAGGCAGTCGGATGGACAAACAGACAGACAGACAGGTAGATGGAGACAAAACCTATAGTTACCACCGGTCTCAGTGGTGTTGTGGTTAAGCCATCGAATATAAGGCTGGTAGGTACTAGGTTCGCAGCCCAATACCAGCGCCCACCCAGAGCGAGTTTTAACAACTCAATGGATAGGTGTAAGACCACTACACCTTCATTTCTCTCAGTAACCACTAACCACTAACAACTAACTCACTGTCCTGGACAGACAGTCCAGATAGGTGAGGTGTGTGCCCAGGACAGTGTGCTTGAACCTTAATTGGATATAAGCATGAAAATAAGTTGAAATAAAATTAAATATAGTGCTCTCCATTGGACGAATAGGAGACTTATTAATCTGGCTTATAGAGCATGCTTACCTCGGGTTCCCATCAGGACCTAGCATGTACTGGAACTTATCACACTATTAATCTGCCTTACAGAGCACGCTTACCTCGGGTTTCCCATCAGGACCTTGCATGTACTGGAACTTATCACACTATTAATCTGCCTTATAGAGCACTCTTACCTCAGGTTTCCCATCAGGACCTAGCAATTACTGGAACTTATCACACTATTAATCTGCCTTATAGAGCACTCTTACCTCAGGTTTCCCATCAGGACCTAGCAATTACTGGAACTTATCACACTAATACACGTACTGGAACTTATCACACTATTAATCTGCCTTACAGAGCATGCTTACCTCGGGTTTCCCCATCAGGACCTAGCAATTACTGGAACTTATCACACTATTAATCTGCCTTACAGAGCATGCTTACCTCAGGTTTCCCATCAGGACCTAGCAATTACTGGAACTTATCACACTATTAATCTGCCTTACAGAGCATGCTTACCTCGGGTTTCCCATCAGGACCTAGCAATTACTGGAACTTATCACACTATTAATCTGCCTTACAGAGCACGCTTACCTCAGGTTTCCCATCAGGACCTAGCAATTACTGGAACTTATCACACTAATACACGTACTGGAACTTATCACCCTATTAATCTGCCTTACAGAGCATGCTTACCTCGGGTTTCACCTATTAATCCCTTAGAGCACTTGCACGTACTGGAACTTATCACACTATTAATCTGCCTTACAGAGCATGCTTACCTCGGGTTTCCCATCAGGACCTTGCACGTACTGGAACTTATCACACTATTAATCTGCCTTACAGAGCATGCTTACCTCGGGTTTCCCATCAGGACCTTGCATGAACTGGAACTTATCACACTATTAATCTGCCTTACAGAGCATGCTTACCTCGGGTTTCCCATCAGGACCTTGCACGTACTGGAACTTATCACACGTGACAACACTGAATTCCACCTGATATTCAGTGACCCAGTCCGCATTCGTTCCACTGCCTTTGGTGACAAGCCCAACAACTGAAACAGGTTCTCCCAAGTCCACTTGGATCCAAGGCTTGGTGTCAGTCTTGGCTGTTTAATAAACAAATATTTTACCCTTACTAATCAAATTTGATCACTGACGCATGCAGAAAGCAACATGTGAAACAAGAATTCGTTGGGATTACATATCTCGCCTACCATAAACATTTTTCGTATATTGTGATGAACATCCATAGGTACAACAACAGGGATCGAAATTCACTGGCATTCCTGCCAGATATTCGGTTCTACAACTTACAAATTCTGCCGTTCCAAATCAAAATCTGTCAGACCAAACATAACTGACTCAAAACTAATGTGTGTATATAAACGCAAAATAATTGCCGGTCTGACGTGACGACAGGTAAAAACAATCTTCATGATATGGGTGATGTTCACCGGCGAACATGGTCAGGATGGCAGCATTTCTACCTCGGAACTACGAACCAAGTTTCATTGACCTAGGATTTATAGTTTGTGAGAAACTGATCAAAACACAAAGCTATATCAGAAAAGTAATACCGTATTTTTCCATGTATTATGCGCACCGGTGTATAATGCGCACCCCCCACTTTGAACGTTTATTCCAAGAAAAAAAACATAAACCACAATATAATGCGCACCGTTTTTTTAAACCACAAAATCGACAGTGAATGCAAGATGTACCGTTTTCCCTGTCACCAAAATTAACAAAAAGCGAAAGAAGCGGTATATTCAAGAAACAAAACTGAAGTTAGGTATTTGAGTACATAGACCTACATGTCACATTAAACAAAGGCTAGTACTTGCGTACTTACATGTCACAGACTCACATGTGCATAAATCAAAACAGTTATATACCCCATACACTGTAAATTACTAATAAATATATGAAAACAAAAATATAGCATATTACATTTCGTTCTCGTGGCTAACGTGAATGCGCGAGATTTCTAAATTTATAATAGTGTGGTATATTTCCGGTTTGCCGGAAATGGCCGAATTAAATCTCGTGGAAATTAAAAATATTTACGGTCCAGTTTTGTCATTTTTGTGTACTTTTTGGCAAGGTATGGATACTTTTGTAGATTTATTTTGCATTTATTACAACCAACACAAGTGAAAAGCGATTTTTAAGAGGGTTTTGGCGTTTCGTTGTAATGAACACTGTCAATAACCTGTAAAGTACCGTAAACTACTGATCGGCGATTTTTCATGGGTAATCGCTGGACATTTTTAAAAGATATTTTTTCTATTGCTATGTATAGTGTGCACCCCCATTTTTAACCTGTATTTTCTGGAAAAAAAGTGCGCATAATACACGGGAAAATACGGTACCTAAATTTCACCTTTTTAGTTCACAAAGACGAGACAAGAAGGCTCACATGAGCCCTAACAAATGATAAAGATAAATTATTTCACACCTTGTCCATTAGTTATGGGATTTTACTGTTTTATTTATTCAATCATGATGCCAGGCAAAAACTGTTTTATCAAACTCTGTGATCAAGTAAAACTATATGTTTGTTTAATCCTTTTAAGAACAGTTTAAATAAAAATATTTTTATGTAACTAAAATTTAAACATGCAATACCAAACAAAAACGGACATACCCATCATATCAAACACAGACAACTTGATTGCAAACAAACATTTCATAAAAATTAGCTCATGTTTATTATCAAGTTTATAACAGGGGTAATATTGCACACTGTGTATTATTGCACACGAAATTTTAAGAATTTTCTTTTTATAATGGTCTTGCATTTCAATTGCTATGAGTACCTGGTTTCCATGCTGTTTTAGACGTCATTCGTGCTTTGGCTGCAGCAAACTCTGGCCGACCTTCAAAGACACTAGAACTGGTGATCTGAGTGTCTGGAACATACTGCAGTTCTTCCATCAGCTTGTCTCGGCATTCTACAACAAGATACACAGCTACAATCAGGTCCAGTGTCACTTTATAGTTTATAAATCAATATCCCTGTCCCGAGTCAGACCCCCGATTCTATCAGAGGCCGGACTCGGGATAGGCATGTTCGAAACCCTAGTGGTATATGGACATGTTAAACAAGTTACTAAGCTATAAATCAAGGTGGAAAATACTGAGGATATAATCTATACAAAAATCAAAATGTCCAGCTTCATTCTTGGAGTTATGAGAGTCACATGATTAGAAGTCTTATGAAAGAAAGAAAGAAATGTTTTATTTAACGACGCACTCAACACATTTTATTTACGGTTATATGTCGTCAGACATATGGTTAAGGACCACACAGATTTTGAGAGGAAACCCGCTGTCGCCACTACATGGGCTACTCTTCCGATTAGCAGCAAGGGATCTTTTATTTGCACTTCCCACAGGCAGGATAGCACAAATCCTGGCCTTTGTTGAACCAGTTATGGATCACTGGTCGGTGCAAGTGGATTACACCTACCCACTGAGCCTTGCGGTGCACTCAGTCAGGGTTTGGAGTCGGTATCTGGATTAAAAATCCCATGCCTCGACTGGGATCCGAACCCAGTACCTACCAGCCTGTAGACCGATGGCCTGCCACGACGCCACCAAGGCTGGTCAGAAGTCTTATGAAAGCAATGAGACTGCCCCAGTTGTGTCACAAATGATGCATTCAAAAATTCTTAAGTGGGCTTGTGTCAACGGTTACCTCATGGAATCCACTTCTATTTCAAATGCATTAATGTGCATTAGGGAAAACGAATTTGGTGTGTCAATATTTAGAGAATAACAAACAAGCTATGAGTAATTATAATATAAAATAATATGACTGTGGTTGCATTAGAACATAATTAGTTTTCTTTGCTATTAAAGCCATTGCTTATCAAAATATACCAATTAATGTTTATGAAACAAATCTTTGTAGATCACATAACTTATGTGTAATCTAACTCATGAATAGAAATATTATATACTGAAATAAAGGATCACACAGATAGCAACAAGAAATAATGACTGCATCAAAAATCAATTCATATTGTCCGAAGTTGACTGGGAACATATAGGCAGCTCATTCAACACTACAGATATTCAATCCCAAGTTACAACTTGGTATGAAATAAAGACATTACTACGCTAGTTGTGAATTAAATTTGGTCTACAAATTGATGTGTTCCCTTATTTCTTTCCATCAGTATATGAATGAAAGTGAAGTTCCGGCCATGGCAAGCAAGCCACCAAATGTCGTAATTTTAAATCCAACCAATCAGTGGCTGTAGAACGGATTTGCTCACTGTGCAATTATAAAAAAAAACATTACTCCATATTTTTGCGCCTGTATGAGTAATAAAGCATAAAGTTTACAGACTTACGAAACACTGAGCACGAACAGTAGACCCTGACTTCGTAGTCCTCACACTGGCCGTCCAGCTGGTTCTTGCTGTAGCAGAGGAAGCCGGCCTTCGTTGAGCACACGGTGTTCACGTCGCCCGTCTGGTCGTAGCTGAGACCCGAGCCCACCTGTCGGCACTGGATGTAGGTGATGTCCTGCTCGTCACAGAACAGGAGCGACTTTCTTAAAGCCTGCATGGACTCGATGTCCCCTTCCCCATCAGGCGTGTCGACACCCATCCAGCCTGTCCAACCGCTCCTCGTGCACTTCTCCTGCGGTAAGACCTGGTGGTCGGTCGGTGGGTGCGGTGTGGGCGTAGCCTTCGGACCACCTGTCGGACCAATTGAAGGCGTCCCACCTGGACTTATGGGTGGAGAAAATGTTGGTTTCACTGTGGAATAATAGAGATTAAGATTGTATGCATGGTCTTGAAGAAGGTAAGGGAAGTATAGAGGGGTTAGTTACACCCACTTTCAAACCGGTCGGTGGGTGCGGTGTGGGCATAGCCTTTGGGCCACCTGTCAGACTAATTGAAGGATTCCCTCATGAACTTATGGGTGGAGAAAGCGTCGGTTTGACAGTGGAATAATAGAAAGGAATGTTGTATGCACAGGTTTCATGAAGGTAAGGGAACCAAAGAGGGGTCAGTTATACCCACGTACACCCACTTGGGTCAGTTACACCCACGTACACCCACTTGGGTCAGTTACACCGACTTGGGTCAGTTACAACTCTATCAGAACCCAAGTCAGAATTTTAATGCTGACAACTGAAAAAAACAAGTCAAGCATTCTGAGAGTACTGTTAAATTCCCCAAAATTTTATATCTCCTAAGTTTTTGACAGAGTTATGGCCCTTAAATATATTAACATGAAAGTCAACTTATCTGGTCATACCTGTCAAAAATGGGCAATTCCCCTTGAAAGTGGAACTTAATCTTTATATCTCTGCATAATAAAGCTAAACTTAAAATTTCTGCTAAATATCTTGAGGCATTGCAAAATAAAAAGGTCTAGAAAACTGTATATTGGACAGATGGAAAGACAGACACAGAGAGACTGACAGAGAGAGAGACAAACGGAGACAGACAGACGGACAGACAGACAGACAGACAGAGACATACAAAACCTATGGTTCTCTCTGGATGAACCAGTAGGGGACTAGTAAAATGTGTGAAATCACTCTCCACTGTCAATCAAAGCCTAACATAAATATAATATAAATATTGTTTTAACATCAGAAATAAACAAAGTGTGGCTTCAGAGCAGACAAGTACATACCGGTAGATGTGTCCACACGAGCAATATAACTGTATGCTTCAGTTTACGCAAAACAATCATCACTCTTACGATTACCACAATAATTAAAGTTTGTTTTGTTTAATGACACCACTAGACCACATTGATTGGCAAAACAATCATCACTCTTACGATTACCACAATAATTAAAGTTTGTTTTGTTTAATGACACCACTAGACCGCATTGATTGGCAAAACAATCATCACTCTTACGATTACCACAATAATTAAAGTTTGTTTTGTTTAACGACACCACTAGACCACATTGATTTATTAATCATCGGCTATTGGATGTTAAACATTTGGTAATTCTTACATATTATAGTCTGAGAGAGAAAAACCCGCTAAGTTAATCCATTAGTAGCAACAGATCTTTTATATGCACCATCCTACAGACAAGATAACACATACCACAGCCTTTTATATACCAGTCGTGGTGCACTGGCAGGAACGAGAAATAACCCAATGGGCCCACCGACAGAGATCGATCCCAAACCGCCCACACATCAAGCGAGAGCTTTACCACTAGGCTACATCCCAGCCCTATTACCACAATAGAGTAATTATATACTGGTATAGGAAGTGTGGGGGGGGGGGGGGCATGTGCCCCCCACTTTTCAGATATTTTGCTTTATATTTGCTTAATAATAGTGTAAAAGTGTGTAAATATAAAAGTGTGCCCCCTTCCTACGCCACTGTTATATATATTCAGTTACTATTTCAGTTCCATCTGATGCTTGTTTCTGTTAAAATGAAACAAGTATGACAATAAATGAACACGGAAGGTTCGGACTCACCTGATCCTGAAGAGGGTGACGCGGTTGGCTGCTTTGTTCCGCCAGGGGAAGGAGAAGGTGTGGGGATTCCACTTGGGCCTGGTGTCGGTACCTTTGTCAGACTGCGGCCACCTAAACAAAAATGACACCATTGTTAAACACAATTCTTTTCTTTTTTTTAATAATATAAAAAGCATTTTTTTAAAGTGTTTTTGGAATTATTTTAATCAAAAATATATCTGTGTTATTAATATTTTCTTTAATATATTCAAATGTCTTTAAATGTTAATTTTACGTATAATATTAATTTTTCAGAAATGTTTTTTGGGACACATTACATAATGTAGGCACGGGTTAACTTAATATTCAATATTTAAATATTTGACACACAACTAACAATTAACATTACATTATACTCCATTTTGTGTATTAACTTAGGTTTCACATCACTGAATAAAGACCTCAAATACTATAGACATCTTGGTACTGCTGTACACGGTATGACAAACGTCAATTGAAATAAGCATGCTTTTTTAATTCGGCTTTAATTTTTATTTACTTTGTAATATGTTTTTGCAGTACCAAAACATCATAATATTCAAGATATGGCCCCTTTAAACTACGTACATGCGGATAACGTTATCCCGTTCTAAATATAGCATCTAATGCAAGCATTCTCCACTACGGTAATGTATTTCACTAAATCTATCAACTATAGGAAGCAGTACTTACATTACTTGTTACATGCATATATAACAAACACCCAAAACTACTACTACTATAAGAGAATCTAATTAAGTTATACACAAGAAAATGTCTTAAGAAAACATTGGCAGAGATACAAATCAGTATCAGTCTGTATGTAAACACTGTCCACATGCATTATCAGTTAATATGTCTAGTTCACCGTCTCTTCTGCGAGTGCGATATATTTTAACATGCTCCTATATACCACTAAGGTTTCGAGCATGTCTGGTCCGGGGGATCCCGTCTCTGGACAGCCAGAATCCTGATCCGGGATAGAATATCTGTCTCTTGTACACCATTTATCCAGGAATCCAAGCAGAGTTACTGTCCTTGTTATAAGCAACAAAATACTGTAACAACCAAGTCTTCGATCATAACAGGAATATTCCACCAAATATTACCGGATACCCAGCTTGCGAAAATGTCATCACGTTTCCGAGAACACATGCAGGGTGATCACAAACATACAATAATTAACATACGTAAATTATGTTCACAAATATAATAAAAATAAAGGGTTGAGGTAATATATATATATTTGATTAGACATCAGTATACATGTATATAATATTGTTTAATAATACAAAGTTGAACTAAATATCTGACATATCTTCTTTTTTCATTCAAACTTTAAAAAAAGCGTCAACTAAAACCTGCAATCTGAGGAAATATAGCTGCTAGCTAGGTGAGTTATTAAGTTACGTTATCCACACGTAGTATATATATATATAAAAAGTAGTGCACCCACCACAGTCTAAAGAATCATGTGTATCAGGCATTGACTCAATATATAATACAACCCAGAATATAAACTCAACAAATACTTTAGTTTCTTTATTTTATTGACTACAAAATATATTTAATGAAATACAACATGCAGGATAATCCATGTTAAACATTTATTGTGTTGTGTGAAATTCAGTCACTTCATATTAATATTAATTCATGTCTTTTCGTAGACACACATTAATACTATTATGATTGCAAAAGCATTTTCTTTCAAATATAGCATATTAAGAATCAATAATCGTTCAGGAATTAATTCTCTTTCAGTCGCAATTGGACCGAACTTCATAGGCATAGCAAATGTCACAACTACTAAAAAACATATATTTTTTAATTATAGCAAATTAGGACTGAATAAACCATTCAGGAATCAATTGATTTGCAGTCACAACTTAGCCAGATTTCATAGTCAGAGCAAATGTCCCTACTACTATAACGATAATGGTTGCAAAATTCATAGTCATAGCAAATGTCACCACTACTACGAAAACGACTGCAAATTTATGATTATTATTGTTTTAAATCATAGTAAATTATGACTGAATAACGCGTTCAGGAATTACTTCACTTACAGTCACAACTGAACCGCACTTCGTAGTCGTAACACATGTCACCGCCGGTCTGGTCGAGATGCAGGCACCTGAATCCGTCGGGGAGAGCACACTTTATTTTCTGGCCTGCGTAGTCGGCCATGGGTCCCGGGCCTACGACGCGACACTCGATACTGTCCATCTGGTTCTCGGCGCAGAACGAGTATGTCTTGCGCAGGCTGTCAATGTTTTCGACGTCGCCACGGTTCGCTGGTGTCGGTGTGTTGGCACTCATCCACGCCGTCCACCCCGAAGATGTACACACTGCTGGATGAATCTGCTGGACGGTGGGTGACACTGGCGGCATCGCCGATGGAGACAGAGATGGCTGGGCGATGAAAGGTGTTGTTCCTGTACAGAAGCCCATCCGTTTAAGCTGACCACTGTTGCAGGTACTTTAGTGAAAAACAAAGCAACAACACAATGATATAGTGTATGTTTGGTTTTCTCCACTAAATATTATTTTGTACGTACCGGTACATGTATATTTTTTATCATCTATAAGCTGTAATGGCTTTGATAATAAAGTTAGTTTTGTTTAACAACACCACTAGAGCACATTGATTTATTTATTATTTAGATCTCAAATGTTTGGTAATTTTGATATATATATAGTCTTAGAGTGGAAATGTGCTACATTTTCCATTAGTAGCAATGAATCTTTATATGTATCATCCCACTGAGAGGATAGCACACACCACAGCCTTTGATATACCAGTCAGTGGTGTACTGACTGGAACGAGAAATAGCCCAATGTGCCCACCGACGGGGATCAATCCCAAACCAATTGCTCATCAAGCGAGTGCTGTACCACTGGGCCACGTCCTGCCACTTGGTGAACAATAAAATAACAACATAATGAGATAGCATGCATTTGTATTCTCCACTACTCCTTAGCCATATCATCAACGTATTATTTAGTATGTAAATGTCTATTTTTGTCTATCTATAAGCTGTAAAGCTTACGGTAATAATGACAATTTAATGTAATTTCCTTGACTATTTCATATTATATGTTTTATACATGTATGAGAGGGTCAAACAATTAAAAACAAAAACCTGCAACCAAACTGAAATAGCTGGTGCCTAGTCATAGGATAATAGAAATTTAACAGCTGAATCAAATGTATGGAGCTGAATCAAATGTATGGAGCTGAATCAAATGTATGGAGCCGATACTGGTGACCTAATTTACAACTGGTAAACCAAAGATCTGCTACCGACTCATGTTTCATAGGAAAAATGATCTCACATTTTGTTTTCTAACACACAGATATTTAATTAAAAGGTCAGGTATCTTTTGACTCAATAATAGTTAATGTTACAATGTTGGTTTAAATAGCCATCATAACATATGTGCATTACGTCAGAGTTTGGTGTGCGAGTTGGGCCCACCAAGAAACATGTGCTAGAAAAGCACGAACCTCCTTGAAACAGTTAACAACTATTTCATATAATAGAAAATCTTTATGAAATTAAGTTAAAATTACTGTTTGTTTTGTTTAATGACACCACTACAGCACACTGATTTATTCATCATCAGCTACTGAATGTCAAACATTAGGTCATTCTGACATACAGACTTAGAGAAAACCTGCTACATTTTTCCATTAGTAGCAAAGGATCTTTCATATGCATTTTTCTACAGACAGGACAGCACATACATTGGCCTTTAATACACCAGTTGTGGGGAACTGGTTGGGACGGGAAAACACCCAGTTGACCAGAGAATGTGTCCACTGAAGGGATTCGATCCTGTGATGAAAGCACCTCAGATAAGCACTCTATAGCTCGACTGAATAAGCCAGATCCCGACTCCTATATTTGGTTTAAATTAAAACATCTTTCTCAGAGGCCTATACCAGATTTCACAGTCGATCCGGCAAGCCTTGGTGTCTTCAATGCGTTCTCCCTCTCTGTAACTCTTGCCGTTGATCACGCAGGCTGTTGTTGTGCAGAAAGGTTCGGGGATGCACTTCATAGGGGACACGCTTCCATCGAACACCTGGCCTGGAGGACAGGTCTGCAGGTCACAGCCCTCAAAACACAGGTCCTTCTTGCAGTCCACGGTGATGCTGTCAAACACAAGCCGGTTGTCGCATGTCTTCTTGGGGCAGGTCGAAACACACGGGTTGTACGTCATGCAGTCTGGGCATTCAATGGCTGCAGACGAAAAACAGACAGAAGTTTTGTTTCACCATGTCTAATCCATGTTAAAATCTACTGGACCTTATATGGAAATATACTGATGGAAAGAAATAAGGGAACACATGGAATTGTAGACCAAATGTAATTCACAACTAGCGTAGTAATGTCTGTATTTCATACCAAGTTGTAATGTGGGATTGAATGTCTGTAGTGTTGAATGAGCTGCCTATATGTCCCCAGTCAATTTCTGACAATATCAGTTGATTATTATATTATTTCTTGTTGCTATTTCTTTATTTCTTTCCATCAGTATATTATAATTCCAAAGTCAAAAGTTTGTTTTGTTAACAACACTACTAGAGAACTTTTGATTTATTAATCATCGGCTATTGGGTGTTAGTGGTTAGTTGTTAACGGTTAGTGTGAGATATGTCAGTATACTTACCACACAGATCATTGCTTCTCCAGTGAATGGGCGTTCCTTTGATGGCGCATTCGTGGGCATAAGCTGCAATGGCTGTACACAGACACTCACAGTCTCCACCCAGATCGCAGGCACAAGCATCGAAAATACACCTGTCTAGGAAAGGCTTGTAGTCAACCTCCGAGTGGCACGGTTCAAACAGGTCCGAATGGATGATGCCACACTTCCTCTGAGCCCACGGTTTCCGATGAGGGTTCACCTGGCACGTATCGACCACGGCCTTGGAAGGACTGCAGTAGTCGTGCGCCTTCCAGCTGTCACCAAACGCTGTGGCCGACACGGACGGAGGTCCGCCCTGAGGCATCTTGAAGTCATCCTTCTGGTCGCCGTTGAAGTTACCACACAGACCAGCAACCTGAACATATTGTAAGAGTTAAATATTGAAGTTACCACACAGACCAGCAACCTGAACATATTGTAAGAGTTAAATATTGAAGTTACCACACAGACCAGCAACCTGAACATATTGTAAGAGTTAAATATTGAAGTTACCACACAGACCAGCAACCTGAACATATTGTAAGAGTTAAATATTTAAGTTACCACACAGACCAGCAACCTGAACATATTGTAAGAGTTAAATATTGAAGTTACCACACAGACCAGACACCTGAACATATTGTAAGAGTTAAATATTGAAGTTACCACACAGACCAGCAACCTGAACATATTATAAGAGTTAAATATTGAAGTTACCACACAGACCAGATACCTGAACATATTGCAAGAGTTAAATAATGAAGTTACCACACAGACCAGACACCTGAACATACTGTAAGAGTTAAATATCGAAGTTACCACACAGACCAGATACCTGAACATATTGTAAGAGTTAAATAATGAAGTTACCACACAGACCAGACACCTGAACATACTGTAAGAGTTAAATATCGAAGTTACCACACAGACCAGCCACCTGAACATACTGTAAGAGTTAAATAATGAAGTTACCACACAGACCAGACACCTGAACATATTGGAAGAGTTAAATATCGAAGTTACCACACAGACCAGACACCTGAACATATTGGAAGAGTTAAATATCGAAGTTACCACACAGACCAGACACCTGAACATATTGTAAGAGTTAAATAATGAAGTTACCACACAGACCAGACACCTGAACATATTGGAAGAGTTAAATATCGAAGTTACCACACAGACCAGACACCTGAATATATTGGAAGAGTTAAATATCGAAGTTACCACACAGACCAGACACCTGAACATATTGTAAGAGTTAAATATTGAAGTTACCACACAGACCAGCAACCTGAACATATTGTAAGAGTTAAATATTGAAGTTACCACACAGACCAGCAACCTGAACATATTGTAAGAGTTAAATATTGAAGTTACCACACAGACCAGCAACCTGAACATATTGTAAGAGTTAAAACAAGTTATTCTAAGAGTACTGCTACAGAAATACAGGTATGTCCCCTACCAGGCCCAACAAATTTGCATATTACCTAATCTCCTAAGTTCAAGGGCCATTACTCTGTCAAAAATGGGTAAAAGACTTGATCTGTAGCTGTACATGAAAATGCTATATACAAAATTTCAGTTTCAGTATCTTGAGGTATTGCAAAAAGAAAGTTTGGAAAACAAATGTTCATGTCTCCTAAGTTCAGTTATCTCTGTGCAAAATGGGTAAATTGCCATGAAAGTCAAATTAGATCTTAACAGAATATGATAAAGCTATATATAAAATTTCAGCTCAATATCTCAAGACATTGCAAAACAAAAGGTCCAGAAAACTATGTGTGACAGCATGACAGACGGACAGATGGACCGACAGATGGACTGACATATGGACAGACAGATGGATCAACAGAAGGACAGACAGACGGACTGACAGACGGATCAACAGACGGATCGACAGTCAGACAGACAGATGGACTGACAGACGGACAGACAGATGGATCGACAGACGGACAGACAAATCGACAGATGGACAGACAGATGGATCGACAGATGGACTGACAGATGGATCGACAGATGGACAGACAGATGGACTAACAGACGGATCGACAGTCAGACAGACAGATGGACTGACAGACAGACAGACAGATGGATCGACAGACAGACAGACAGATGGACTGACAGACGGATCGACAGATGGACTGACAGACGGATCGACAGATGGACTGAAAGATGGATCGATAGATGGACAGACAGATGGATCGACAGATGGACTGACAGATGGATCGACAGACGGACAGATGGACAGTCGGACAGACAGATGGACTGACAGATGGAAAGACAGACGGACAGACAGATGGACTGACAGACGGATCGACAGATGGACAGACAGATGGACTGACAGACGGAAAGACAGATGGACAGACAGATTGACTGGTAGGGGACTATACAATGAGGAAGTTGTACCGCAGCACTGAATGAAAAAGGTTCCATATTTTATGTTCTAAATTGTAGCGTGGTACAAACCATCTATAATCAGACAGATGATAGTTCGCGTGACATCTGTTTCCATGTTTGACATCCATTAGCCAGTGATTAATATAACAAATCAATGTAGTTTAGTGGTGTTGTTAAAACAAACTTTTTATTATTATTTTTTTACACTATATCCAATGCCATTCTTTGATCATATGACAGTGGTACAGCGCTCACTCGATGCGCAGTCGGTGTGGGATCGATCCCCGTCGGTGTGCCCACTGGGCTATTTCTCGTTCCAGCCAATGCACCACGACTGGTATATCAAAGGCCATGGTACTACCCTGTCTGTGGGATGGTGCATATAATAGATCCCTTGCTGTTGATCGAAAAGAGTAGCCTATGAAGTGGCAACAGCGGGTTTCCTCTCTCAATATCTGTGTGGTCCTTAATCATATGTCTGACGCCATATAACCGTAAATACAATGTGTTAAATAAAACATTTCTTTCTTTGATCATATCATCTGGCAATAGTTGCTATCAACGTCACACGAAATATTTAAATTCTACCATGTCAGATGGCTCACCTTGTTTCTGTGCATGGTGGAAAGTTGAATATACACTCGTGTTCCCTTATCCCACATGATGTTGATGCCCAGGCTCGTGTTTATGTACACAAAATTGCCCACGTCCTTTATGATGAAGGGTGATCCAGGTTCCGGTATTACTGGCTTGCCACGAATCAACTCTAGTCGGTAGAAGTCGTGTTCTCCCGGCTCCCCAATGATGATCTCAATAGCCTTGGTACAGGTCACTCCAGACGTTCCACACGGGATGTTCTCCGTGGTCACTTGGAACTTGGTCGGGTTTGTGGCTGTCGATTTTACCAGTGTGTACATACAAGCACCCTGTGGAGAAACAAAACCGAAGCCATTTTAAAGTCATAAATCTTACTTTCCAAGATTCAGATCTTTTAAAAAGCAAGTTAACAAAGACTATTTCATTGTTTAGATATGTTAGTTGGGAGGTCGTGGGCTTTTAATTTTTTAATGTTTATTTATTTTTATTATTATTATTATTTTAAAAAAATATATATATATTTTTTTTAAATTTGAATGACACTAATCATTATTTTTTATTATTATTATTATTATTATTTATTTTTATATATATTTTTAATTATTATTTTTTTATTCTTTTATTGGAATGACACTAATCAATTAATTTTGACAATTTGAGTATTATGTTGTTTTATAAAACAAGTTCACTTCAACAAGGCTGAGTAATAATGCCAGTTAAGTTTATATCATGGTTAACAACCTGGAACTTGTATTCCTTTCCATCAAATGTGGTGTAGTGCGAGTCTCCTATAGCACTGCAGATGGCCGGGCAGTCTTTGTTTCCACACTCCCACCTGCGACTCTTACACACACTGCAAATAAAAACAACAAGCATTCTGAGAACATTCGTATCTCCAAGTCCACGAGCCAAGTACCACCAGAATTGTACTGAAGCCAAAAAGGCCCTTAGAAGTAGTTGCCCATAACGGCAAGGTTTAAATCAGATAAAATTAAGAGTTTTTACATATTATGTATCCACAAATACAATGAATATACAGACACTGATATTCTAAACAACGAACTATATTTAGTATGTAATTTAAATTATCAAAAGATTTTATTAGTTGGAAACTTCTTACAATGGCAGCAAATTGAGAATAGCCTCTTTAATTAAAAAAAACAAATGAAAAACACCCCCAAAACTTTATAACGTTCTTCCGATAAAAACTACAACTTACCACTGATTACAATCCATGGTTATTTTATTACCCTCATAAAATGTCTTGCTGCCATGGTAACATAGACTTCTTACAATGGCAGCAAATTAAAAATAGTCTATTTAATAAAAAAATTAAAAAATTTAAACTACAACTTACCACTGATTACAATCCATGGTTATTTTGTCGCCCTCATAAAATGCCTTGCCACCGTGGTGACACGGACACATGGTCTTGTTGATGCAGTTATCTCCCTCTTTGACGAAGCCTGGCTTGCACTCGCACCCTGCCTTGCAGTTGGCATTGGAGCAGGTGAGCGGGTCATGCATGTTGTCGCACGTGACGGGACACGGACTAACGCACGTGCTGTACTCCATCTTGTCTGGACACAGAGATTGGACTGGCCTGTGAGTCACGGTGATGGGCGGCCCCGTGCCTTGGGTGGGTATCGGCTGGCAGTTCCATTGGGCTCCCGCACAAACACTGGAAAAAAAAAGAGTTTGTTTTGTTTAATGATACCACTAGAGCACATTGATTATTAATTATCGGCTATTGATGTCAAATATTTGGTTATTCTGACATATTGTCTTAAAGAGGAAACCCGCTACATTGTTCTATTAGTAGCAAGGGATCTTTTATATGCACCATCCCACAGACAGGATAGCACATACCACAGCATTTGATATACCAGTTGTGGTGCACTGGCTGGAATGAGAAATAGCCCAATGGGCCCACCGATGGGGATTGATCCCAAACCAACTGCGCATCAAGCGAGCATTTTACCACTGGGCTACGTCCCACTCCTCTTGTTGTTTCACAAACACTGTATAAAAATTGTAGTTATGTAGTATATAAAGAATAATACAGGAGTACCCGCTGGGAGACGATTGAGGCAGGCCTCTCTTCAAGGATTTATGGTATTTAACATATACTTTACAGATATTTCACTGGTTGTTAATACATGTATATGAGTCATATTTGTATTAAGGGACTTGGAAAATATTTTTAAATTATTTTTAAAAATAAACAAATAAATAAAATAAAAAATAATAATAAAAAAATAAACTAGGAACATTTTAAAAATTATTTTTACAAATAAATAACTTTAAAAAAATAAAATAAAAATAAATAATTAAATAAATAAATAAAATAAAAATTACACAAAAATTAAATATATACAGGTATATATATTCACCATATCTTTCCTTCCTTTGCAGTGACGAAGCCGGGTGGGTACTCTCGGTTGTCAAAGATACAGGGACACATGGCAATGTCGACACACTGGTCGTTGTCGTCGAGGGTCTGACCCTTCGGACAGTTGCAGCCTTCCACACACTTGTTGTTCTCGCCACAGTGCTCGTTCTCGGCCAGGTTCCGACACGTTCTCGCACACGGGCTGCCACACACCTGGTACTCCTGTCCACCGGGGCACTGCAGGGCTACAAACAACAAACTATGTTAAGACCGTTCTCGCACACGGGCTGCCACACACCTGGTACTCCTGTCCACCGGGGCACTGCAGGGCTACAAACTACAAACTATCTTAAGACAGTCCTCGCACACGCGCTGCCACACACCTGGTACTCCTGTCCACCGGGGCACTGCAGGACTACAAACAACAAACTATCTTAAGACTGTTCTCGCACACGGGCTGCCACACACCTGGTACTCCTGTCCACCGGGGCACTGCAGGTCTACAAACAACAAACTATCTTAAGACAGTCCTCGCACACGGGCTGCCACACACCTGGTACTCCTGTCCACCGGGGCACTGCAGGGCTACAAACAACAAACTATCTTAAGACAGTCCTCGCACACGGGCTGCCACACACCTGGTACTCCTGTCCACCGGGGCACTGCAGGGCTACAAACAACAAACTATCTTAAACCGTTCTCGCACACTGCCACACACCTGGTACTCTGTCCACCGGGGCACTGCAGGGCTACAAACAACAAACTATCTTAAGACCTTTCTCGCACACGGGCTGCCACACACCTGGTACTCCTGTCCACCGGGGCACTGCAGGGCTACAAACAACAAACTATCTTAAGACCGTCCTCGCACACGGGCTGCCACACACCTGGTACTCCTGTCCACCGGGGCACTGCAGGGCTACAAACAACAAACTATCTTAAGACCGTTCTCGCACACGGGCTGCCACACACCTGGTACTCCTGTCCACCGGGGCACTGCAGGGCTACAAAGAACAAACTATCTCAAGACCGTTCTCGCACACGGGCTGCCACACTCCTGGTACTCCTGTCCACCGGGGCACTGCAGGGCTACAAACAACAAACTATCTTAAGACAGTCCTCGCACACGGGCTGCCACACACCTGGTACTCATGTCCACCGGGGCACTGCAGGGCTACAAACAATAAACTATCTTAAGACAGTCCTCGCACACGGGCTGCCACACACCTGGTACTCCTGTCCACCGGGGCACTGCAGGGCTACAAAGAACAAACTATCTCAAGACCGTTCTCGCACACGGGCTGCCACACACCTGGTACTCCTGTCCACCGGGGCACTGCAGGGCTACAAAGAACAAACTATCTCAAGACAGTCCTCGCACACGGGCTGCCACACACCTGGTACTCCTGTCCACCGGGGCACTGCAGGGCTACAAACAACAAACTATCTTAAGACCGTTCTCGCACACGGGCTGCCACACTCCTGGTACTCCTGTCCACCGGGGCACTGCAGGGCTACAAACAACAAACTATCTTAAGACCGTTCTCGCACACGGGCTGCCACACTCCTGGTACTCCTGTCCACCGGGGCACTGCAGGGCTACAAACAACAAACTATCTTAAGACAGTCCTCGCACACGGGCTGCCACACTCCTGGTACTCCTGTCCACCAGGGCACTGCAGGGCTACAAACAACAAACTATCTTAAGACTATCACCAGCCACAGCGAAGCAGCAGCGACAACCATTTTGTTCAAATAATAACAAAGTAAAGTTTGTTCTGTTCAACGACACCACTAGAGCACTTTGATTTATTAATCGTTCACTATTGGATGTTAAACATTTGGTAATTCTAACATATAGTCTTGGAAAGGAAACCCGCTACATTTTTTCATTAATAGCAAGGGATCTTTTATATGCACCATCCAATAGACAGAATAGCACATATCATGGCCTTTGATATATCAGTTATGGTCCCAATTTGCCCACCAACGGGGATCGATCCCAGACTGACTGCACATCAGGTGAGTGCTTTACCACTGAGCTACGTCCCCCCCCCCCCCCCCCCCGAGTGCTACAAACAACAAATCATGAGTATCACAACCCAGGCAATTAAGATAATAGCTGTGGTAAAAACAGTCTCCAAGGCATTTAAATTCCACAGCTGTTTTGCCATTAATGTAACAGTATGTGGCACAGTAACAATAAACAATATGTCAGTTTAACACGTCCTGCAACACATACCACAGTCGGGAATCTTGAACCTCCAGTTGATGCGGATTCCTTTAGCGGCACAGTTGTCGGCGTACGTGCCCAAGTTGGGACACATGCAGTCCTTGAGGTTGTCGGTGCAAGCACACACATCGTACAGACAGTCCTCGTAGAATTCATTAGGGTCGAGAACAGCATGGCAGGCTGAATGAGAGATTGCATTACATTACATTACATTATACTGCAAAGCATTTTAATTACATTTACATTACATTATAAGCATTTCATTATATTACATTAAATTATGTTATATTACATTATACCACAAAGCATTTCATTATATTACATTATACCACAAAGTATTTCATTATATTACATTGTACTACAAACCATTTCATTACATTACATTTATACTGCAAAGCATTTCATTATATTACATTATACCACAAACCATTTCATTATATTACATTAAACTGCTAAGCATTTCATTATATTACATTATACCACAAAGCATTTCATTACATTATACAGTGAAAATTCTGAATTTCCTCAGTAAACCGGAATTCCCTCAAAACTGAACTTATTTCATGGTCCCATGTTTTACGCAGCTTTAATCACTGAAATTAACCTCTTAAAACCAGAAACCCCTCTACTCTGTATACCAAACCACTTGTCTGGTCTCTTTGAATTTATTTAATACAAATTTCACCTCTGAAGACCTTACACTATTTACTTTGCATTACATTACATTACAATTAAAATATACTACTAATAAAGAATAATTATATACAAGATTTTTATTAATTTGGTTATGTTGAACCATGTGGATAATAAAATAATATCACAACCAACCTTTGAAGACGTCACTCTTCAGATGATCACAGGCCTCCTTGGCTTTCACTTTCCTCTGTGCATTAACGTCACACGGGTGGGGCTGGGGCGTGGTTGGCATGTCGGTACAGGTTTCTTCGGTCTTCCACTTGTTACCAAATGCGTTCGTGTTCGTCTCAATGTCTCCTTCCTTGGTCTTGAAGTCGTTGTTCTGGTTGCCATCAAAGTTGCCACACAGCCCCATCACCTGCCCCTTAAAGGACGGGGGAGCCTTGATGTACGCTCTTGTCCGTCCGTCCCACAGGATCGTGATTCCATTGCTCAGCTCGGCCTACAATCATAAACAACTGAAAACAAGTGTTCGTAGAAAACTACTAAAGTAATACATGTCCCCTACCAGGCCCAACAAATTTTTGTTATCTCCTAACTTCAAGGGTGGTAACTGTGAAAGATGAGTAACTTGCCATGGATAGAATAAGGAAGGAAGGATGGATGGATAGATGTTAAATGTGAAAAATGAGTAAATTACCAATGATGGACAGATGGGTGTGTGAGTTTGGATGGGTGGGTTTTGGGTTGGTGGGTGGGTGGGATTGGATGGATAGATGGATGAGTTTGGATGGATGGATGGATGGATGGATGGATGGATGGATGGATGGACAGACGAAGGACGGACAGACAAATGGATAGAAGGACATACAAATAGACATAGGGATGAACAGGCAGATGGATGGATATATGGACTTATGGATGGATAATAGATAAATAGATGAGTTTCGGTGAATGGATGGATGCACAGATGGATGGATGAATGCACAGATGGATGGACAGATGGATGGACTGATGGATGGATGGATGGATGGATAAACAAAAGGATGGATGGATGGACAGATGGATGGATGGACAGATGGACAGATGAACGGATGGATGGACTGACAGATGGACGAATGATAGAAAATGGCTGTCTGATAAAACGGACAGACTGACCTGCATGAAGAGCGAAGACACCATCTTGATCTTGATTCCGTTTCCCTCATATGGGAGGCGTGTGATCTGCTTGTTGTTGATGAACAGCTGGTGATTGTGGTCCAGCTTGATGGTGTTACCATTGATATCGATTGTCACAGACTTCGTACACGACGCCACGCCATGTCCACATTTGATGTTGTCCACGATGATGTCGAAGTTTGGATTTTTTATCAGGTAATAGGAGCAGGTGCCCATGAAGTTGAATCTCTTTCCATCAAACGTCATGTAGTGAGGATCACCAATTGCCGAACATGTTTTCTCACATTTCTTCGTCGTGCAGTCCCAGTGACCCGCCTTACATGTGCTTCAAAACAAAACAAAAAATAGTTTGTAACTACTGGATTATACTTCTTCAAGTACCGAATTTAAAGTTAAAGTCTGTTTTGTTTAATGACACAACTAGAGCACACTGATTTATTAATAATCGGCTATTGGATGTCAAACATTTGCTAATTCTGACTTGTAGTCATCAAAGGAAACCCGCTACATTTACTCTATTAGTGGCAAGGAATGTTTTATATGCACCATCCCACAGACAGGATAGCACATACCATGGCCTTTGGTATACCAGCTGTGGTGCACAGGCTGGGACGAGACCGAATTTAAAGTGGCAGACCCTAGTTTGAACCATAAACAATGGACACCAATATTGGTTAATCTACACAGCTGTAACACATTTTGATAACGTTACAATGCAGTGAAACATGAGTCTGTGACAGTGAAACAGGAAAACATCCTTAAAATGTACACTGGAGCTGGTCTTAATGATCGGTACTTCTCAGGGAAATGTGCATCAAATATGAAAAATGCATTCTGTGGTATTAGAAACACTTTGTATGTACAGATATGAATAATGTAAACAATAAAAACTAGGGTCTGTCACTTCAATATGTAGTGTCCGATGTATTATTAAAAATCTATTTGCATGAGTATGTGTGAATTATTTCACATTTGAGTGTATGTAATGTATGCTATATGAGCCATCACATGAGAAAACCTACAACTTAGGATGACATCAGAAACCAAGTAAATATGGCTCTAAGTTTGACGTTGTTTACTTTTATGTTGAAAAAGTGACACCACTGATACTGTATATTTACAAGATCATTAAGATATATTTTAAATAGTTTCAATACTTGAGATTTGGTTTTTAAGGTTAATACCCGTTATGTGCTAAAATATATATAGATTTTTTTTTTACAAGTTGTAGGTTTTCCCATATGACGGTTCATATAATGAAAAATGTATATAAAATCAGTTATTGGAAATATATCTAAAAATTTAATACATTTAAGTATTGAGTGTTGTTAGTTGGTTTGGTGGGTGGTTTTGTGGGTGTAATTTATTTGTCTATCTCTCCATCTGTCTATATAAAAATAAAACCAATATAAAAAAAAACATTATTGTGAAAATCAGGGCAAATGTTATATACCATAAACTGTTATTGTAGAAATCAGGGCAAATGTTATATACCATAAACTGTTATTGTGAAAATCAGGGCAAATGTTATATACCATAAACTGTTATTGTGAAAATCAGGGCAAATGTTATATACTATAAACTGTTATTGTGGAAATCAGGGCAAATGTTATATACTATAAACTGTTATTGTGGAAATCAGGGCAAATGTTATATACTATAAACTGTTATTGTGAAATCAGGGCAAATGTTATATACTATAAACTGTTATTGTGAAATCAGGGCAAATGTTATATACTATAAACTGTTATTGTAGAAATCAGGGCAAATGTTATATACTATAAACTGTTATTGTGAAATCAGGGCAAATGTTATATACTATAAACTGTTATTGTAGAAATCAGGGCAAATGTTATATACTATAAACTGTTATTGTAGAAATCAGGGCAAATGTTATATACTATAAACTGTTATTGTGGAAATCAGGGCAAATGTTATATACTATAAACTGTTATTGTGAAAATCAGGGCAAATGTTATATACTATAAACTGTTATTGTGAAAATCAGGGCAAATGTTATATACTATAAACTGTTATTGAGAAAATCAGGGCAAATGTTATATACCGTAAACTGTTACTTACCATGTGTTGCATTCCTGTGGAATTGTCTCCCCTTGTTGAAACTCCTGACTCTTGTTGAGTGGGTGTTCACAGGGACATGCGTTGGGAGAAATGCACTGTCCGTTGTGCAGGATGGTCCCGTCACGACAGAAACACCCGTCCACGCACGTGTTGTCGGTGCAGGTGGGCGACAAGTCGGTGCACTTCTTCTGACAAGAACTGCCGCATTCCTTGTACACCATGTTAGTGGGACAAGCAATAGCTGAAAATGGCAATTGTAAACTGAGGGTAATAATATTCTGTAAAATGTGTTTTCTGGGCATCAAATAGACAATAACATCTGCAAGGCTAATGACATCAGAAAGTGGGGATGGTCAAGTTAACTGGTCAAGGTTCTGTGGTTAGATTGTGGCCGTGTATTTCTTTTAACATTCAGTTGGTTCCGTGGGAAAATATTTCAGTTTACACTGGACATAATATTATGGAGCTTTTAGAGTTGCAGTTGTTATTGTTTATTTGATGTCTGCAAATATCATTTCTGACCAAAGGTGTTATTTTCTAAATGTTCAAATATATTGTATAATACATCACAGTACCAGTTCATGAAATTGTATGCAAACATAAAGGTAATTGTTACCAAAGAAAGGTATTTTAAATCATAAAAGTTGTTCTAGTGGTACTAACGGCATCTCTGAGTTGTTCTCCAAGAAATCTTCATATTCTTTTGTAAGCAAGCCCTGGAATAGCTTTCGAAAGTGTTGCAAGAACAATTTGTCGTTCCGCCAGCTGCACAGCAGTCCGCTTTGCATATTTCAACATAGGGAGCCGGGTCAACTGCCTGCATTAGATAACAAAATATAAAAAATTAGGGAGCCAGGTCAACTGCCTGCATTAGATAACAAAATATAAAAAATTAGGGAGCCAGGTCAACTACCTGCATTAGGTAACAAAATATATTAAAAATTGGAGAGAACTTCTAAAACTACTTCACCTGGCCTCAATACAAAGGCATATTTTCCTAAGGATAGTAGTTTGGTCCGAACATCCCAACAGTCAATGGGATGGCCTAAAATTCTTCTACTGAGTCTTAATTCCTGGTCTGGTCATATGACTAAAACTTCTTTCTTTTTCCTTTGCTCTTCACACTTGGTTAGCCGCATGAAATTATCACTATTGTTAAAAACATTTTCAGGAGATGTATCGTAACATTTACACTGATAATCATACAGAAAAAGTAAGACATCTTTATTATTTCAGAATTAAAAAAATACAGTCAAACTTCGATAACTCCACCTTTGATCTCTCGGAAACTTCGATCTCTTGATCTGAAGCAACCGTCCCAGCCTAGTTGTTATACAAACTAGTAATAACGGCC
This sequence comes from Gigantopelta aegis, assembly GCF_016097555.1. Lineage (NCBI taxonomy): Eukaryota > Metazoa > Mollusca > Gastropoda > Neomphalida > Peltospiridae > Gigantopelta > Gigantopelta aegis. The sequence continues at coordinate 1,215,377 of NC_054707.1, forward strand.
TTCGAAAACTCGATAAACTCGATTTCTTAACCTAATTCTTTGGTCCCACCATAAAGATTTAATAGAGTATGCACCTCTAAAACTCGACATGTGTGAATTGATCAAACTGTCGTTGCCGATAGTATTTTAAACACGAATGTATTGTCAATTATGTCAATCAGGCGAAGCGCGCCCGTCTCAGGTTGTGTTTGCTGTCGAGAAATTTGGTGATAATTACAGAATAATAGATCGCCAACTATGTTGAACGAAATGATCCTATGTTTGGTTGTCAGTGGTCGTACATGGTGGAGACCCTCTCTACGTAATACATAATTACAGATATAGTCTGGTTAACTTCAAAGAGCATTAACATTAATTTTCGTAATTGCTCTCAAAGGCATTAATTGTGTGAAACTTTAGCTTTTCTATTTATGTATCAGTTAATGTATATCAATCACAAGTCATTTAGTTTGGTTAAAAATTGATACATCAAATATCGAGCAATCTTGGAAAGGACCCGGGGATAGCCAGATCGGTTTTAAAACGTTCTGCTTTCTTGTCATCAAAGTAATCTCGCGTAGGGCCCAGAAATAGGGGTGGGTGGTTAAATTGGAGAAATAAAGTAGAGGTGCAAAGCATAAATATTTTTTGTAAAACAAATGTACTTAGTGTTATTAGGCATTCAGTGTTTTATTTGTTAGCTACGTTCTGTCATGTTTTGACATCTGTAAAATATATCAATGTTCATTATATCATTTACTTTCTGTTATTAATATATGTTTGTGAATGTGTGGTGACAGTGATATATTAATTCGCCTTTCAACTGGGGATGCGTAGTTTTCAGAGTAGTAGTTCAGAGGTAGGCAGCGAAGCACATGCTTCTAACAATACTAAGCAAAATCAACCAGCTGCAATGCAGTTACAAATTTGGACTCTTATATATTCATTTCGAAAACTCAAACTCCCTGAAACCCGTCCTCGTCCCCTTCAAGATCGAGTTATCGAAGTTTGGCTGTATAACTTTTTATTTTTTATTTTTAAAACTTGCTTGAAAAAATCTATATATGCTGGTTGTGCAATAATGACCAGTCTCCAATAAGTAGCGGGTGTAGGGCCCATTTGAAAGGAATAAGCACCTTCATAGGTATTAGTGGAAATATGGTATTCTAAAAAAAAAAAACGACAACACTAGAGCACAATGATATATTAATAATCAACTATTCAATGTCAAACATTTGGTAACTTTGAGTCTTAAAAAGGAAACCCACTACATTTTTCCATTAGCAGCAAGGGATCTTTCATATGCATCATCCCACAGACAGAACAACACATACCACGGCCTCTGATATACCAGTTGTGGTGCACTGGCTGAAACGAGAAATAACCCAATGGGCTCACCGACACTGACTGCACATCAGGCATGCACTTTACCACTGGGCTATGTCGGGCCCCAAGAGAGAAACAGAGACAGAGAGAGAATTTCAGAATTTAAAAAATTAGATATTTGTCAGACTGTCACATTTGAATTATTAGGTTTTTTTGTTTTTAATTTCTAAAACTTGTTCTCAAATATGTGCCAGTCTTCAATAAGCACCAGGTCTGGTACCCATTTGAAAGGAATAAGCACCTGGGCATGTATTAGAGGAAATATGGTATTCTCATAGACATGCTTACCAGTCTGCAGGTGCTGAATGCGTTGTCGTTGAGGAGCTGTTCACAGTTGGTTGTGGCTAGACTGGTAACTCGGCTGTGTTCCGCCGTGTCCGTCTGGCACGCCGTCTTCTGGGGAACGTCAGGACACTGAGCTGAAATATCAGCAACAAACTTTTGGAAAATATTGTTTCAAACTGAATTACAAATATACAGACAGCTGCAACATTAGCAACAAACTTTATCTGATATGTTCCACTTTAAAAGTTCACCAAGTTATCTATTAAGCTTCAAACATGGCAGAAACTCAGTTTGTAACAAAATGTGAATTATTACATGAATTTATTTTACTAAATTAAAACAAAATTTGGCCATTATTTTTAAAAGTCACAATATGCAAAGTTGGCGATGGTCAAAGCTAAATTCCAAATCGAAGGACAAATGTATAAACAGTGCAGTATCTCTGAAACTTGCACAGCGAATTGCATAGAGGATAATAAATGAGTTACCAGTTATTATCAAATTTATGTCCCGAGTAAAATAATTTTCAATTGTCACGAGCTTTAGCGAGTGACAAATGAAAATTATTTCACAAGGGACATAAATTTAATAATAACTGGTACAGAGTTTGTTATTCTATTTATTACCTCAGCTATTTTTCTCTAAACGTCTTTATTTTTTACGCACATACACGAAGGCCAACCTGTATAGAAACGATGTAAAGCACTTTACGCACTGTTCTGATAATTGCTATAGCTTTGTAATTTAATCACGTTCATAGATAATTTTTAAAAACAAAATTTCTTTTTATTCTGCTAAAAATCTATAATGAATTGCATTAAAGTGGCATTTTGTTATAAATTTAACACTAAAAACAGAGAGCCGTAAACGTACAAAGTCTTTAAAGTACATGACGTCATTTTGTGTGTTTGCCAAATTGTGACAACATCATATTTAGTACCATCAAAGTTCATTGGTTTGTAAGTGTCAAATTGTCCAATAGTATTGTTCGTTAGACCAAGAAAGAAAGAAGTGTTTTATTTAACGACGCACTCAACACATTTTATTTACGGTTATATGGCGTCAGGCATATGGTTAAGCACCACACAGATTTTGAGAGGAAACCCGCTGTCGCCACTACATGGGCTACTCTTCCGATTAGCAGCAAGGGATCTTTTATTTGCGCTTCCCACAGGCAGGATAGCACAAACCATGGCCTTTGTTGAACCAGTTATGGATCACTGGTCGGTGCAAGTGGTTTACACCTAGCCACTGAGCCTTGCGGAGCACTCACTCAGGGTTTGGAGTCAGTATCTGGATTAAAAATCCCATGCCTCGACTGGGATCCGAACCCAGTACCTACCAGCCTGTAGACCGATGGCCTGCCATGACGCCACCGAGGCCGGTGTTCGTTAGACCAATGCAGAATATTTCTCACTGAGAAAATATGGAAAATATTTTCCCTGTTATGAGTGGCCGCTGGGGTAATAAAATGTGATACTGAATAAAAGTTAACTGTAAACAATTGTTTTGCTTTTTCATTGATCTTATTAACATACAGAAGATGTTTATTTAACAAAGTGTCTGTAGTAGCATAAAACACAAGACATTTGCTATGAACAATGAATAAAAAATTATGACCACCGTCAGTTTTTGAAAAATAATTGAATTGAAATGTAGTCATACTTATAGGGAAAATATGGTACTTCTAAAATAGTAACATAAAGATGAAGAAATATTTCTAACCTTCCCCCAGTAAGGTTTTCTTCCAGCTGGTTCCAAAGCTGGATGCTGATTGGACAACAGCTCCCCCATCTGCTGTGAAGTCATTGGTTGGATCTCCATCATAGACTCCGCAAAGACCACACGTCTTGCCCTTCAGGTCCTCCGACAGCTGCACGAACACCGACTCTCGGCCGTCCCACTTGACTTTGTAGCCCAAACCACTGTGCACGGTGATGTACGACCCAATCTGCTCAAAGACCACGCCGTCCCTGGAACTGGGAATCATTACGACATCGGTATCCCAGGTGATCACCGGTCCGGTGGCGCCGTGACGCAGTGAGATCTTGGTGCTGCCCTGGTAGATGTCGAGTTCTCTGTGGCACTGCCCTTGACAGCTGCGGTCATTCATGACGTGGATGTCGAACGTGTTGAACGAGCAGTCTTTGGTGAGAAGATAGCGGCACTGCCCTGTGAATGTGTAGATCTTGCCGTCAAACGTCCGGTAGTGGTCCTGGCCCCACGCCACGCACGAAGCCGCTCCCAGATGCACTGGAAGATAACAGAAGAAAATTGATCCTGTAACTTACCCATAATATCCATGTCATAAAGCCATTTGATATTTACCATTATTAACTTGGTTAATATTTCGCTGTCAATGCATTATTTGTTTACAAGCTAACAAGATCTGTATACTTGAGCGTAATGTTTTGATAAGATTTAGTTAAAGTGTGCAACTTCAAACTACATTTGTGCTAATTGCAAACATGTCATATTGATGAAGGAGGTGCCTTTAGAATTGTGATTTACTAAATATCGAATACAAATGTTATTTACTCATGTTTCTTAACATGTAAAATATCAATCTTGTCTACTTTAATTGGTGTTTGTCCAGGCAAAGCTTTGACAAATGCTGATTAATGAATCCTCTATACATAAAATATCACTTTTAATCAGTGCTTGTCAGATACAATTTTCTAAGTTCACTCTTTTAAAATATTTTTGGAACTGGCATCTGTAGTTCATTGTAGCTTAATGAATCCCATATTAAAATTAATATATTTACGGTATTAGGGTTCATTTAAGAGTATAATTAAAAATATTCAAAGACCTTTTAATCACATTTCCAACTATTTTAAGGACTACCTTTATAAAACCATTTAACATTACCTACTCCATATACATACACACCTTGGTAATTAATTTCTAAACAAGTATCCAATGACTCAATGATAAGCAAACCTGTGACTCAATGATAAGCAAACCTGTTCATTCAATATAAATTGACACTTTCCACAACTTATTTTTTTTTGTGGGAGTGTGCCAATTCTGGTATTTGAGTAAATTTCTACAACTTATGCTGTCAATTTATCTTGCGAGTGTGCCATTTCTGGTATTTGTGTAAACTGATACTTTCTGGAACTTGTTCTGTCCTAGTAATGCATTTTACAAACCATATATATCTTTTTTATAAACATGAGTAAAATGTATTGTACTCTCATCTTGTTTTTTAAATTCAAGAAGATTTCTGTAAAATTTAAAACACTTTTTGAGGTTTATCTAGACCAGTTTTTAGTTGACATGAAAAGACATGAGTTTCTTTCTCTGGCTTACCTTGAGGTTTTGGTGTCGTATCTGAAATCAAAACACACTGGCATTATTGACATTTCTAACACCATTTACTTAGAATATGTAATGAGCTATGATTTATGAAATGATGATACAGATTGAAACAGGTATTCTTCCTAACAGCACATTTGGCTTTACAATTGGGGATGCTACTGTTTTAAAGTTTTATTGGGGTATTTGGGGTGGGGGTTTTGGGGTTTTTTTTGTATGTGCATGTGTGCTTGGGTGCGTGCATGTATGTGTGCATGTGTACATTTGAAACGACACTTCGAGACCTGGAAAAAACGGAAAATCTGGCATATGCCGAAAAACTTTCACCCATGAAACATGCATGTGTGTGAGTGAGTGAGTGTGCGTGCATGCGTGCGTGTGTGTGTCTGTCTGTGCATGCATTAAAACGCTTTAATCAAAAGTATCAATAAACATTAGTATAAAAATTATAACAAAGATTTAAGCTGGCCTCTTTTCTTAAATCTTTGGGCTCGCATTTTTGTAGGGGGGGGGGGGGGGGGGAGGAGGATTTTTTCTGGACATTATTTTTTTCTATTAGCATTACTGCCAAAGAGCTACATGTATATAGGGTTTCAAATGAATTTATAACTAAACCTTTTTATATGGATTACAACTAATATTGGGGTTAGAATGATGGAAATACATGGTGAAAAGGTTTTAGGCCATCTAATTTTGCCTAAATATCGCTATTTGTTTTGCCCGAATTTGAGGATTATATCTTCAGAACTAGGCGGGTGGGATTTGTCCCCACCTGCCCCTCTGTCTCATACGCTAAATAATGAATGGTGTTTTTTTTTGTATTTATAGTGCTTGGTGCATCGTGCAATGATTTACCCAAGATGCAGTTTGGGATGGACTGTTTTGGTGGCGTCCACGTTCCATCGGCAGTACACTTGTACGCAGCAGCCGGTGCCTTCTCAAACTTGAACGTCGGCTTGCACGTGACAACACACGTGGTGGCAGTGGCCGCAAGATCAGTGCTGCACTGAATGTCTCCATTTTGTGGGGCCGACGGTGAGGCACATTTGTCAATGTCTACAAAACAAATTCCATTATTAACATCCACATAAATTATTGAATCATATCAAGACACTATATTCATAATTAAAAAGAAATGTTGTAAGCTATAAATGCACAATAGACTGTCAAATTAATTTATATGTGATGACATGATTTTGAACAACCAACACAAAACCCAATCATAATATAACAAGCTTCTAAAACCCATCCACCAAGACATGAAATTAACAAGGAAGGAAGGTAGGTAATGTTTTATTTAACGATGCACTCAACACATTTTATTTATGGTTATATGGCGTACAGACATATGGTTATGGTCCACACAGATATTAAGAGAGGAAACCCGCTGTTGCCACTTCATGGACTACTCTTTTCGATTAGTAGCAAGGGATCTTTTATATGCACCCTCCCACAGACAGGGTAGTATATACCACGACCTTTGATATGCCAGTTGTGGAGCACTGGCTGGAATGAGAAGTAGTCCAATGGGCCCACCGACGGGGATCAATCCCAGACCGACCGCACATCGAGCGAGCGCTTTACCACTGGGCTATATCCTGCCCAAAATTAACAACAAATGCTGTTCAAAGTGTACAATATGCTTTGTGATCAACTACAGTCAACTACACAAGCAGCTTTTGCCTTCCATCTTAGTGTTAACAGTATATGTATTTCATATGTAGTGAATGAAGAATTCTTGATTTTCTGAAACAATATAAATCTTAGGTTTTCATCAAAATTTGTCTCAAGTGTTCCACATTGCTGATAAAAATTTATGTCTATCTTTGAGACTAATTTCTAGAACTACTTCTCAAATTCCAGCACTTGCTTCCATCTTGAAAGCTGAGACGCAAAGATTGCTTCCTATTCCTCAAAATTATTTTCGAGTCTTGATCCATATAAATGAGCAACAATCGCATCTTGTTTGTAAAATCCAGATGCAAATCTTGCAACAACCATTTGTTAGACATCTACCGTAATAGACAGATTAAATATGTGCTGGGCAAATCTTGCAACAACCGTTTGTTAGACACCTACCGTAATAGACAGATTAAACATGTGCTGGGCAAATCTTGCAACAACCGTTTGTTAGACACCTACCGTAACAGACATACAGGTAGATTAAAGTTGTGCTGGGATGAGGTATAAAGTATGTTCCTCTTATTTTCAGCATGATGTACTTAATCAACCTACATATAGTATCCTAATGTAACTTTATAACAATTTTAAATGTTTCCCCGTGACACCATATATACTGAACATCAGAAGAAATGCTAATGATTTTTGTTTTTTTCATGATAAAATTAAATTGGTAAATAAACTGTCAAAATGTTCACAAAACATTGATAATTTTTATTGACACAATAAACTAATAGGATTCCATATGTCGAGAAAGTCATTCAGGCTACCTGGAGGTTACATATATATCGAGAATGTCATTCAGGCTACCCAGAGACAACCACATGTTGAGAAAGTCATTCAGACTACCAGGAGGTTACATATATGTCGAGAAAGTCATTCAGGCTACCTGGAGGTGACCCACATGTCAAGAAAGTCATTCAGGCTACCTGGGGGCGACTACATGTCAAGAAAGTCATTCAGGCTACCTGGAGGCGACCACATGTCAAGAAAGTCATTCAGGCTACTTGGAGGCGACCACATGTCAAGAAAGTCATTCAGGCTACCAAGTTCTTAATTTATGATACCGGTAACCTGCATAAATGAGTTATCACACACTATGCTTGTTATCAAAAACCTGATTAATTAGCAATATTTCTGGTCAACTGAAAATTGACTAGCAACTATTGTTTAATGTTTTACAATTGTGTAGCTATCTCTGAAACTGTGCTTAGTTTAAATTCCTGTTTCTATTAACAGACTTACGTTTCTGGCAAACTGTGCCTGTGAAGTCACTGGTACATTGGCACTGGTTCGGCCCCACACATCTTCCTCCGTTCAGACATTTGGGATTACATACAGCTGAAAATATTTAGTGAAAACCAGATTAGTTCAAATTAAAAGATAAATTCCACTGTATATCAAAGGTCAAGAAAGTAGTTTTAGAATTTAAGAATTAAATGGCTTGGCTATACATGCTTGATTTAATTATCACATCCTCCATTTTTCATTTCAACTTATTTCTGTGCTTATATCCAATTAAGGTTCAAGCACACTGTCCTGGGCACACATCTCAGTTATCTGGGCTGTCTGTCCAGGACAGTGAGTTAGTTGTTAGTGGTTAGGGAGAGAGAATATGGTGTAGTGGCCTTACACCTACCCAATGAGTCATTAAAACTCGCTCTGGGTGGGAGCCAGTACCAGGCTGCGAACCCTGTACCTACCAGCCTTATATGTGATGGCTTAACCACGACATCCCCAAGGCCGGTATTTAAGAATTAAATGGCTTGATTATACATGCTTATCACATCCATTTAACATATATTGCAATTTCTCCCCTCCCCATCTTCTAAAATTGTTTCTTGAAATATAAAACAAACATGACTACAGTTTATAGTTTATATATATGTTTGCTATTAACATAATGAGGGACAACAATCTGAACTGGGTCGTACGATCAAACCTCCTAAAAAGGAAGGAAGGAAATGTTTTATTTAACTATACATTCAACACATTTTGTATTTAGGGTTATATGGCGTGGGACTTATGATTAAGGACATATTGAGAGAGGAAACCTGCTTTTACCACTTCATGGGCTACTCTTTTCGATTAGCAGCAAGGGATCTTTTATATGCACCTTCCCACAGACAGAATAACACATACCACGGCATTTGATATACCAGTCATGGTGCACTGGTTGGAATGAGAAACAGCCTAATGGACCCACCAACAGGGGTATATCACCACAACTGGTATATCAAAGGTCTTGGTATGTGCTATCCTGTCTGTAGGATGGTGCACATAAAAGATCCCTTGCTACTAATGGAAAAAATGTAGTGGGTTTCGTCTCTAAAACTATATGTCAAAATTAATGTTTGATATCCAATAGCTGATGATTAATAAATCAATTAGCTCTAGTGGTGTCATTAAAGAAAACAAACTTTAACTTTTGTTTGTTAAATAAATAGTGAGATACTCACGAAGACATTTCGGAATGACGGTGTCATCAAAGTATTTTCCATTATAGTTGTCACATCCCCGCTCAACAGTCGCTTGTTTATTTTCAAACTGGTATCCTTGGTTGCAAGTTGCTGTGCATGTGCTGCAAACATGAAGATACAACAATCATACACTTTCTAATTATGTAAAATAAAAATAGGTTTTTGATTAAAACCATAAAATAAAATTCTCAACATTTCGTGAACTAAATGTTGACATTATCAGGAGAAAACTAAGCATAAAAATCAGTCCACATAAACAAAAGTATCCACTTGAGGCACAGCCTCTGACATCGCTAGTGGCAGGGTGGGAGGGTTAGTAAATTTGAGGTGGGCAGAATTTTTAATACGTAATTTAGAAAGTATCCTATAATTTATCTGCGATGTCTGAAATATGATTAAAGCCAAACATAAACTTGACTGCTCAATCGAAATATTTTCCAGTGAATGTGAGTAATTTAGATGGTCTACTAAACTAAAGTTATCAGACTATTTATAAAAAATAAATATAAAATTTTCAACAGTGGCCAAAAGTTTTAGAGTCTGAAAAGTCCTAAGTTGGAGGAAGGTTTGTCGCAGGTTGACGTTAGGGATTGAAGAAGATCCCAGTCCTCTTGAAGTTGGGGAGATACTGTTGAAGATTTCCCACTTTCCAGACAAACGTTGTGTATTCCTTGATCAGCAGAGTCTTCAGGATCCGGTGTAATGTTCTACAATCCATGTCCGGTGTTAAGAGTGCCTGTCTGTAGAATCCGCCGACAACAGCTGTGATAACAATGCTCTTGGACTTGTGATCCTCTCCTGTAATCACTTGAGTGGTGTAGAACCCCTCTTGGTTGGTGAATGGCTTCAGTTTCTCCAGTCTGGGGAGTACTGGTAAGTCTTCAATCTTGTCAGTATCTCGTGTAAGGTTGATGTAGTACTTAGTGGGTAGTTTCCCTACCGCCATTCGCCAGTCGTCGTCTGTGGTCGTTGCTGACAGTACTGCACACTCAGGTAGTGGAGAAGTTGTTTTTCGCTTCTCTTTCTTGGCTACTTGTTCGACATGGGCTTCACTATTGGTGTGGATAGGAGCCGGTGGAGCTGGAGTCAGAGGCGACTCGGGGTTAACCGGTGCTGCGGCTAACTTCGGAACAGGCATAGGCTTGACCACCTTTTCTGACATAAAAGGTTCTGGTTTCTTCAGTTTGGGGAGTACTGGTAAGTCTTCAATATTGTCGGTATCTCCCGTAAGGTTGGCGTGGTACTTGGTGGGTAGTTTCCCTAGCGCCATTCGCCAGTCGTCGTCTGTGGTCGTTGCCGACAGTACTGCACACTCGGGTACTGGAGAAGTTGTTTTTCGCTTCTCTTTCTTGGTTACATGTTCGACATGGACTTCACCACTGGTGCGGACGGGAGCCGGTGGAGCTGGAGTCAGAGGCGACTCGGGGTTAACCGTGGTGTCAACCACAATGACGTTGGGTGCAGCAGCCAACTTCGGAACAGGCATAGGCTTGATTACCTTTTCTAACATAAGAGGCTGGGCTGGGGGTGAAAACTAAGAAGGGGTCACCACCGGCAGTTGAGTCACCAGTTCTGAACCCCCCTGTGCCCCCTCTGGCACACATTTACTCTTCCAAGCCCTCTTCTTCTTTTTGGTTTCTCCATAAACAAGGGTCACTGCTGCCTTGTTCCTAGTGTATGAGACATGGTACTCAACTAGTGTACCAAACATTGTAATCATCGCCCCCAGGGCAGAGGGGAGATTGATCGTACAAGGTGCTACGTCCTTTCTCATTGCTTAGCAATCTGGAAATCCAGCATACAAACAGGAGAGCAGCATTTAAAACCAGGACTAAAATCAGTTCAAATAAATAACAGGAGTTACAAGGATAATCACATCACAAGATAAGCTGACTGGGAGGACCAACGAAAGAAAAGTTATACAGTTCAAATGAAAAGCCAGGGAACCTTATAAAAATCATCAAGATAAGCTGACTGGGAGATAACAAGAGGAAAGTTAATTACTGCTTGGGTCATACTAAATGAGTTCTTCAGGCCACATTGTGTTTGAGTGATGTATCCAGAGTGATTCTGCAATGTTCAATTTAGACACAATTTTTTGTGGTACAGTGCAGTTGTAATACTAATAGTGAGTTGCTTTGTTAAATGAAAGGCTACATGGGGTGCTTTGTACAGAATGTTGTCTGTAGTTACTAAGGTGGGTGCAAAACAATTGAGTAATTTCTCCACATATTGCATTTTGTATAAGTCAATGCATGTTCTATGTATATGATAACCTTCCACAGGAATATCAAGATGACCAGGATAGTGCATGCAGCGTACATTAACGCAATGTTACATATTATGACAAATATACGAAATTTGTTGCAAAGTTTGGACAGCGTGAATTTTGTGGAACTCTTGTGCGGGAAAGTTGCTGTTTTTTCTTCTTTCTTTTAGAACTTGTTCATCATGCTGACTTTGGGTTTATTAATTTTTATTATTATTATTATTTTAAATTTATTATTATTTTTAAAAAATTATATAAGACTAGTTATGTCCTGAACATCCCCAATTTTAAGCTATGCCAGTTTTAATGCGATGGAAATTGGAAAACCTGGGGAGTTTCTTTAATTCACACAATGCACGATCCCATCCTTCTACAAAAGTGTTTTTTGTGAATTTTTCAGTTTGGTAAAGTAAAGTTTGTTTTATTTAACGACGCCACTAGAGCACATTGATTTTTTATCTTATCATCGGCTATTGGACGTCAAACATATGGTCATTCTGACACTGTTTTTAGAGGAAACCTGCTATCACCACATAGGCTACTCTTTTACGACAGGCAGCAAGGGATCTTTTATTTGCGCTTCCCACAGGCAGGATAGCACAAACCATGGCCTTTGTTGAACCAGTTATGGATCACTGGTTGGTGCAAGTGGTTTACACCTACCCATTGAGCCTTGTGGAGCAATCACTCAGGGTTTGGAGTTGGTATCTGGATTAAAAATCCCATGCCTCCACTGGGGTCCGAACCCAGTACCTACCAGTCTGTTGACCGATGGCCTAACCAGGATGCCACCGAGGCCGGTTTCAGTTTCAAACTGAGTTTGGTATGAGGTAAGAAAAAAAGTAAGTGTTTTAGAAATAACACACACATTTTTGCTCTCCTACCTTTATTTTTCGTTAGATTTTACCCACATTTTACCAAGACAGAAATCTTGAAAAAAACAATTACAATGACACAGATTCCACATACTAGATGATAAATATGTCACCTATATCGACTTCGCTGCGATGGCATAGTGCAAAAAACATGTAATTTCGTGCCGCCTGCCATTTTGACTTTTTATGGAATATTCTCCAAGAGGGGTGAAAGGATATGACTTAATCTAACAACGTCATAACATGTTATGATATAAAAGCAAACGTGATGACGTCACATTAATTTTATTATTATTATTATTATTATTATTATTTAATGATACCACTAGAGATCACTGATTTTATATTAATTATGTCACATACTTTGGAGGCTTTCACCCCTCTTGAAGAGTATTCCATAAAAAAAACTAAATGGCAGACGGCAGAAACTGCATGTATTCAGGGCCGTAGCTAGGATTTTTTGTTGGGGGGGGGGGGGGGGCAACTGAGTAGTTAATAGTCTAAAACTCCTTGTCTTTAAGTTTCTCTAATGCTTTCCGATTTTTTTCTGGGGGTGGGGGCGGCGGGGGCAACTGCCCCCCCCCCCCCTTGCCCCCATGCTATTGTCCGAACCAAATTGTTAACAACTACGAAAAATTACTCTCCTACCTTTAATTGCCGTTAGATTTCCTCTAAAGTTTGTCCAGACACAAATCTTGAAAAAAACATTACAATGACGCAGATTCCACATACCAGTTGATAACTATGTTACCTATATCGACTTCGCTGAGAGCGCATAGGGCAAAATGCATGTAATTTTGAGTCAGCTGCCATTTTGACTTTTTATGGAATATTCTTCAAGAGGGGTGAAAGGATAGGACGTAATCTAACAACGTCATAACATGTTATGATATAAAAGCAAACGTGATGACGTGATATTATTTATTATTATTATTATTTTAATGATACCACTAGAGATCATTGATTTCATATTAATTGTGTTACATACTTTGGAGGCTTTCACCCCTCTTGAAGAGTATTCCATAAACAAGCAACATGGCAGACGGCAGAAAACTGCATGTATTTTTCCCTATGCAATCTCAGCAAAGACCATATCGGCGACATCGTTGCAGTCTCGTGTGTGGAATCTGTATATTTGTAGTGGTTTTTTTGCGATTTGTGTCTGGACAAACTTTGGAGGAAATCTAACGGCAATTAAAGGTAGGAGAGTAATTTTTTGTAGTTGTTAACAATTTGGTTCGGACAATGTCAATAGCTACGGACATGGTATTTTGCCCTATGCTGTGATTTTAATTTTTTTTTTTTTTTTTTCGTGTATGGCTTTGGTTTCATAAATAGGGCTAGTGCCGTATATCGGTTGATTCAAGCAGTGCAGCTATGTAAGAATACACCCCCATAAACACGCAATCCCACAATCTAAACCACTGCCTGCATAATTTTGGCACAGCTAGGCGACTGTATCCTGCTATAGTTTTGTAACCTTTCGTGCATAAAATTATGGTACACTGATAGCATTCCCACACGCCTTGTATTTTAATGTTACTGCTTACGTCCCTCCCTTTTTTTAATTTTTTTTTAAATAAAACATTTAACGCAACTCGACCAAAAATAAAGACGGTTTTAAACGGGTCGTCGCCGCGCATTCTATTCTCTTGTTCCTCGGACCTCGGCATATCGGGATTCCATTAATATAGAAGTCGAACAACAACAACAACAACAAAAATTAAGATGAAAAAGAAGAAGAAATAAGAAACAAAGAAGACATTTTCATTTATCAATTCTGACAAGAAAAACGAGCATAGGATGTTTTAAATGTTCTTTTGGTTGCATTCGACGTTTACTTCCGGGTTCTTGTGCTTCGATAAAATTTACTGAAGTAAAAATGGTTTCGTCGATTTAAATCACGTTGTCATCGTAAATGTACCCTGTAGTGAAATACTTGAATGTCTCCTCTTGTCGGCTTTTTATTTAAACAACGATATTTGTAAATAAATTAAGGCAAAAGCGTAATCGGCAGATCGGTTGATTTTACTATCGACCTATGCGAATTGGCAGCCATTATTGAAAGTTTGTCTAACCTTGCATCACGTGTCACAGTGGGCGTGGTTAACTAGTCATACAGAGGGGTCAATTGCAATCGGAACTCCTCGTACATTTCTACGAAATATAAACTCGGACACAGTGCGTCACCATTTTGGACGGAACTTTTTTCAGTCACATGATCAAAACATGGCCATGGAATATAATTGCTCATTCTGTGCTTCAGTGAATAGACAACTACATACAACAACAAATGCATCGGCGAGAATGATATACCCCTAATACAAAAGATAACAGACACATTAGGCTTTAAACCTACTGACAGTTACAGAATATTTGACAGATGTGTAAATAAAATTATTAAATTCCGAAATAAATTTATTACAATTTCTTCAAATTTAACTATAATTAAATATGTTGAAGTAAGCTTTTTCAGAAGTTTCTAAAACAGATTGAAAATACAAATCCATCACGAAACAATTTTCTAGTCGTCATATCTTTATCTTTACTCATGAACCATGGTTAAATCTATATCACAGTTAATGTGTGCAGTTGGCGAGCATGTTCCATAGAAATAGTGACAAGTCAGCTTTTTAAACAATTCAGCGTTTTCACATTTAAGAACAATTTCATCAAAACAGTCTGTTTAATCAGCTGTTTCTTGGTACAGATTGCCATTAGGTTCAGCTCCTCCAAAGAACTAAGTGGGGCTTTTTATAAATAGTGTATTGTGATACTGGACAACCGAATCTGGAGGGAGGGTCAAATGCCCACTGCGTGGAAACATGCAGAATGCTTTAGTCTCCCTAAAGCGGGAAAAGACCATTCCCTCCCAGGGAGTTATAGACCGATAACACTCACGTCCCACATGTGCAAAACCTTAGAAACTATTATCAATAAACGACTCAACAATTACCTACTCGAAAATAACCTAATAACTAATGTACAGAGCGGATTTAGAACTAAACATTCAACAATAGATCAAATAGTTAGATTACAAAATAGTATTAATGATGCATTTCGAAAATCTCATAAGGTTTTAACAATATTCATAGATATTGAAAAAGCTTTTGATATGGTATGGCGTCAAGGTCTACTAAATAAACTACAGAGTAACGGTATTAAAGGTAATATGTTTAATTTTATCAACAATTTCATCCATAATAGATCAATCTCAGTTAGAGTGAACGGTCACTATTCAGATAGAACCGAAATAATTAATGGCATACCACAAGGTTCGGTCCTCTCACCAACCTTATTCAACATTTTTATTAATGACATAACTAAAGCACTTAATGCTAAAGGAAAAACAAAAACGACCACGCCATTAAACACAGCACTATTTGCCGATGATTGCGCCATCTGGCGCACAGGCAACACAACCACTAATTTATTTCACCTAATGCAAGCTGATATGAATAGACTTAACAAATGGGCCCTGGACTGGGGCATTAAACTATCAGAAACTAAAACTGTCTATATGCTTTTTAATAAAGTCAATAAATCAGATAATCACCAACTTAAATCAGGTGATAAAATAATTCCAAGAGTCAAAAAATTTAAATTTCTAGGTGTAACTTTTGACTCAAAACTAACCTTTAGTGACCATATCAATGACATAGTCAGGAACTCAGAAAATACTCTAAACTTGTTAAGAGCCATCTCAGGTACCAGTTGGGGAGCGCAAACAGAGGCAATGCTTATGGTTTACAAAGCATGCATACTCTCCAGAATCGATTATGGAGCCCAAGCCTACAGTTGCGCCGCCCCCAAACTGTTACATAAATTAGATGTTATTCAAAACCAAGCTCTTAGAATCATAGCTAAAGTCCCATCAAATACCAGCGGACAGAGCTTAGAAGTTGAGTTTAACATTATGCCACTGAAATATCGTCGCAATCTTCAACATCTTAATTATCATCTAAAAATCCACTCTCTTAAACTAGATCACCCAGTTCAGGAACTCACTCCTATCATAGCTAAACCAGGACTAGTATTCAAAACAAATCAAAATCTTAATGATTCTTTCGCCACTAAAGCTAGTAAAATAGAAATAGAAGTAGGTATAGATAACACGCCAGTGGCACTATACCATATCAATCAGCCAGTCGAGTGCCACACACCATATCTAATTAAACAAGCTACGGATTCAACTCCATTTCCACCATTTAAGAAAATCCTGTTCGAAGCCGCAGCCAACGAAAATTACCCTGAGCACATCCATATCTACACGGATGGTTAAAAAAATCCAGATAACGGTAGGGTTGGCTTCGCAGTAGTTGAAGAAAAAATATCTAAACACTCTAAATTAGTTAAATACGCCAGTCTGTCAGATAACCTATCAGTCTATACAGCAGAACTGACAGCCATCTATGAAGCCCTAATCTGGATTAAAACTAAACAATACTCTAAAAGCGTTATTTTTTCAGATAGTCTTAGCTCTATCCAATCACTTCAAACTAATAAATCTACCAGGCCAGATATACTCGCAGCTATCCACAATAAACTTCATGAACTAAACCAGCTTAATTTAATAGTAGTATTCGAATGGGTCCCAGCTCACGTAGGTATAATTGGCAATGAAACAGCTGACTATGGAGCCAAAACTGCACTTTCAATCACTAGCAAAATGACAGCACTACCTTTAGGATATCAGAACTAATGTCAAAAGGAAGAAAACACTACATTAATCAATGGCAGGCCAACTGGGACCTAACAACCAATACATGGCACTATAACATCAAACCACTAGTCAACTCTATCCGACCTAAACACTTAAACACTTATGTGGATAAAATAATTACTAAATTGCGCATAGGTAAATCTTCGCAGCTCAACAGCTGCTCTTTCACCAATAAAAACCCTGACTGTGAGTGTGGCACCCGGGAAGATATGAAACACTATCTCCTGGATTGCACGCTACACAACAGCCAGAGAAAAATAATGATAGAATCAATAACCGAAGCCAACCACAATAAACCAACTACACCTAACTTTTTACTTAACCCTGATAAATATCTAAAACATAAAACCTTCAAAGCAGTATATCAATTCGTCCAGTCCACCAAACCAAAACTATAAGTGCCATGTACGGTCGACGCGGACCACCAACCCGACTGATCGCAGGCAGGATGGGAAACCATAGCACACCCATCGGGCTGCTGACAGTCATAAAGTTAAAAACTAAAATTAGAAAATGATCGCAACCACCCGCCTGTATGTCTCCCGGAGGGAAGAGCGACCTTTTTTTCTGCACTCGACCGACATGCACTCCAATCCGGGGGACCAACGGAGGGAAGGTGGCTATCTATAATTAAGATAAGTAATTAATACGCTGCTTAACTCGTGACACCCTTGACTCCCTGGATGGAACATCCACCCTACGCACTCGAACAGACCACGTATTCCAACCCGGGGAGAGAACGGTGAAACGACAAAAGTAAAAGCATATACCTAGCCAAATTAGCTGGCACAAATTCAGCAATAAATTAACAATTACTCAAAACCACCCGCCTGTACATCTCTCGGACGGAAGAGCGACCTTTGAGCACTCGACCAAACAAGCACTCCAACCCGGAGATCAACGGCGGGATGGTAGCGAATGATATAATAACCGCTAGATATGACAATGCTTGAATCGTGACATCTGTGACCCCCTTGGTGGAACATCCACCCTACGCACTCGGACAGACCACGTATTCCAACCTGGGGGGAGAACGGTGAAACGACAAAAGTAAAAGCATATACTCAACCAAATTAGCTGGCATAAATTTAGCAATATGAATTAACAATTACTCAAAACTACCCGCCTGTACATCCCTTGGATGGAAGAGCGACCTTAAGCACTCGACCAGGCACTCCAACCTGGGGATTAACGGCGGGACGGTAGCGAGTGATTAATAACCACTAGATACGACAATGCCATCCAGACCTAATCACGATAACCATATTATTCTACTGTAAATATGTTCATGTTCTGAAGCTCGTGATTGACAACTGGCATACACCACCCGCTAACGACACATTATTTTTTATTTTTTTATTTTTTATTTTTTTTTCTTTCTTTCTTTCTTTCTTTCTCACTAAGACAGGATCGAAGTCGCAGTAAGCCAATTGGCTAATTAACCAGCCAATCAACATCGTTAGATAATCAACCAAAATAGGACACCACTAATTATCGCCTATTTTTTTGCAGCACTCTCATTGGTCCAATCCAGCCAATCACGGATCAAGAACCCCACTACACCTAACTGTAAATAAACTGCACGAATTTGTCTTTGCACCCGCACCATGTTTGTTTTTTATTTTTTTTATTACTGATGCATTCCATCCTAGCTAACTAAGGTAAGTCAACTAGGGTTCCAGAAGCAAAGACATGCAGGAAAACCGATACCCAACTATCCAGATAGTCTGAAGACAAACCAAGTAAGCCTACTAAAATCCTATATTTAGGGGGCGGGAATCAAAATTCTTCAAACTAAGTACCTAGATCGGTGCATATATGTATATAATTGCTACTTGCCACCGTTAGTTTCGTTTTATTGCATTGGTAATAAAGTTAAGTATGCCAAGCACTAGGCTTTTAAAGCAATACCTACACTATAAGGGTTTAACCCTTCAAATTAGATAGCTAGGCTAGTTTAACTCCCCTCCGTCATTGTATTCAATGCTATACAAGGACGGAGGGGGATGGGTGGTCATGAATGACCGTTGAACTCACTAGAATAGGGACTTAAGACAATAGGTACAACCGTAACACAAAACTAGGATTCACAAACAGACTACACGCTCACTGCATCAGTACACAGGGTGCATTGACTAATGATAACAATGCACCCGCCCCCATTTAATGGTCCAGCACGTACTCTAATAAGGAACCGGACAAAAGAATACCGTTCCGAGTACACAATTGCAATGCACCCGGGGGAAGCTGAACAAAAGAATATCGGCCTCCCCCACCCAAACCCCCAATACTTGCTGCTGGTAATAAGTATAACATGGTACTTGGTGATGCCTCGACCAGAAGCGGTCAGGCCCTTTATAAGGGTCCTATGGGCAACCTAGGAGACACCACAGCATCGTAAAGGTCTAAAATGAACGAGCTACTCTCGATTCACTAATATCAAAACCTATATTAGCTCGGCCATTTACCTTTCGACCGACCGTTCAAAATTGCGCCAAATTCCCTCAATCAAAATTGCGCACCCTTTTCTCTTTGGCATTTAACTGCTCCATTCAAATTCCATAGCACCACCACCACCCCCACCCGCCTGCTACCGATTTGATCGGGTTGCTGGTGCTCACTTGCACCTGCCAGTGCAGACAATCCCTCCTCTCCCCTCCCCCCTCCCACCTTTCCTGTCATGGACGGAGGAGCCGGCCAAGGCCGGCTCTTGTGCCCACGACAGGCGTGCGCTACAACAGCTTGTTCTGAATGTGCACGTAAAACCCTATGACATGACATGACATGATACTGGACATTTAAAATACTAAACCATAGAACTCTTAAATGTTATAATTAAAATATTGCATTACACATGTGCTTGCATGCACCCACCCACTGTCCATGTTTAGCAACATTTTAAAAAATATCTTAAAGGTCCAATATCAGAGTTAAATTAAAATATTATGCTATTTTTACATGTGATTGTAATAAATAACTACAATTTACTCGATCCCACACATAATATTTGCTTAAGTAACTCCAGAATAATAATTTTATAATTAAAACAAAATGTTGTGTCAAAAGATGTTCCATATTTGATCGAACTACATTGTTACGAACTTCGTCCTAACCGCGTCACCAAATACATGAACATTTGGTGTATTCCTACAACTTGTGTCCGAGCCTACATCTAGCGTAGCGGAATGTGACGAGGTGTTCCGATTGGGGTCAATTGTTAAAACAAAACAGAAATGTTCTTCGAAAGTTTCCGTATATTACGGATGTTGCCGGAAACATAAATATTACATCAACAATATGATGACGTTTCAATATGATTATGGACGCCAAAGCTTTACGTACATTCTTGTGACTTTAGCTTAAATTCATAAGTATGTGAAGGGTATCGCCCTCTGACGTCTATGAGCATATGTAGCATGTACAAGAAAACATTCGTGTACTATTAAGATGACGAAGCGGTCACAAAGGTTAGCTAGAGCTAGTGTGAATTTCGCCCAGACAGGTCAGTGTGTTTACTCTATTATTTTTGTGAAATATTTTTAAAATATTTATTGGTAATAATAACTGTTTTATCAGTTACCTGTTAAGATAACGCTTCAGGTGTGAATACGGGATTTGTTTTAGAGAGGGGTGTAATGTTTGAAAACCGCACCTACAATATTCAGAGAGGAGTGCAGGTTTTTAAAAAAGATGTTATATTTTAGAAGGGCACAAAACTATGCCAAAATGCTTTATTTATTATGGCAATCTCCCACAGAAAGACCAGCCAGACCAACATATTACATGTCTCTCCACTGACCCCTTATGCATGTTAATGGGTTTTTTTTTTATAGTCGAAATCTGTCTGGGTAATGGCAGTTCTCTATGGTTTATGGAAGGATGCATCGTCCTTGAAAATATCATTTCACACCCTTGTCAAAACGTTCTCTTGTGTATAAACCTTTGTAGGGATATATGTTCCCATTTTAGTAGGGGTGAGGAAAGCTAATCTTTGTTCGAATTTAGAGATTTTTATTTTTATTTTAAAAAAAGAAGCCACTTTTCATAACAACGTCAGGTGTCAAAATTAACTGAAATTTCTGCCAGAAATTCGGCCCGGCATGCAACAAATTATGATGGCCCAAATCAACACCTACCAGATCAAACGTGATTGTATGCACTGATTATTGTTGTTTAAATCAAGGCGACCGATTGTTCGATTTAATAGCACAGAAGGCAACAGCTACATCCCTGGAGTGTTGGTTTGGATTGGTTGATATTTTAATGAATATTTACAAACGAAAATAAAAAGAAGAAGAAGAAAGCCATTTGTAGGTTGAATAAAACGCGCTTTCAACAGACGACATTTCTTGCTTCTGCCAAAAATTGAATACCATTATTTAAAGTTATCTTGCTCGAATGTTATTATTTGAAAATACACGCTGGGAAGTGTCGTGGATTAAACCCAGGTCTTCTAGAATTCTCCAAAAATCTACCGCATATTGCTCGCTTTTGCTGGAATAACTGTTTTAAAAAGTTATTATCAAACTGTGATGAGAGTCATTACTATTGTTATCATTATCACATGCAATTCAGTATAAAGGTACTTGCAAGTCGAAACCAGTGTCCACACAGTCTATTTTCCCATTTGCCGGCGCTGGGAGTGGCTTACACAATGCTGAAAATTAAATATTACTTTCATTAGCATTTGTTAGACGTAGGGGCGGGACTAGCCCGAGTACTCTGACTGTAAGAGAGCTAGACGGACATCTTACAGTCAGAGTACTCGGGCTAGGGCGGGACGTAAACCAGTGCTTGATGCGAGGTCGGTCTGGGATCGATCCCCGCCGGTGGGCCCATTGGGCTATTTCTCGTTGCAGCCAGTGCACCGTGACTGGTATATTAAAGGTTGTGGTATGTGCTATACTGCGTGTGGAATAGCGCATATAAAATATCAGTTGCTACTAATGGAAAAATGTAGTGGGTTTCCTTTCTTAGACTACCAAATGTTTGACATCCAAAAGCTGATGATTAATAAATCAACGTGCCCTAGTGGTGTCATTAAACAGAAACGTTTTGTTAGACGTTTACTTGTACTGATCTAGTTGCAAGATGACAAGACTAATCGGAGAATTTTGTTTCATCTAGTTAGGGGTGCTCCACCACTACCACCACCTCTAATGTCAAAGTGAACGTGTCCTACTTGTAAATCTCAGTCACTTGATACACCAGTTGTGGTGCACTGCCTAGATGGAGAAATAGCTCAATGGGCCCACTCACGCGGATTAATCCTAGACCGACCACGCATCAGGCGAGCCCCTAACTCGGGGTTACGTCACGCCTCGTAAAACAAAACACACAGACACACACATTCAAGCTATGCAAGGTCATTGATAGTACATGTATTTAACATATTACCACTACACACACACACACACACACACACACAAAACACACATTCAAGCTATGCAATGCAATTTAGAATACATGTAAATGTATTTAACATATTACCTCTCTCTCTCTCTCTCTCTCTCTCTCTCTCTCTCTCTCTCTCTCTCTCTCTCTCTCTCTCTCTCTCTCCGTCCGACACACACACACACACAGAGAGAGAGAGAGAGAGAGAGAGAGACAGAGAGCTATGCACTTTATAATAAATTATTTAGCACATTACCTACATTCTACCCCCTTCCTTGACGTATAGTTCGACTATAATAATATCCTAAGAATGCCATACTAATAAACTTACCGCCAGCTTGTCGTTTTAATCGGCCCGATCTACAAAAAAACAAAGAACAAATTTCATGTACATCTATATAAACTTTTAAATCGGTGTCCAAGACATCTAGATATAACGTAGGATGGGGTGGCAAGATTGCAGTTTTAATATATTTTTAAAAAATCCACCTACACTTTCTATAGAGGTACATCTTCCTAAAACCTTTCTAGGTGACAAGAACAATTTCGTAATAAAAATGGGCATCGATATATATATACTACTCAAAAGAATTTAAGGGTCAAAAATGTATAACCAAATAAGTTTCAGAGTGTATTAGATTGATGATGTAAACTACACCAAAAATTTAATTTATTGTTCCATATTTACAAAAAACCCACAAATCAACGTCACTGTATACAAGAAAGTCACATGACATGCTGTCAAAGTTGAAGGTTGTCAAACATGGATTTTACACATTAGAACATTCGTTTAATAGTGTGTGAATCCACCCCTGGCGCGAATACACTCGACACATCGTTGCCTCATGCTGTTGATCAGATGTCTGAAGAACTCTTGGGGAATGACCTGCCACTCTGCCATAAGAAGTTTGACCCAGATCATGAAGGTTGGCCGGAGGGGCATGGTTATCCCGAACTCTCCTGCCTAATTCGTCCCAGGCGTGCTCTATTGGGGCCAAGTCAGGCGAATATGCTAACCAATCCATCCTGGCGATACCTTGTTGTCTGAGAAAGTCCGTTACCACCCTGGCGCGGTGGGGTCTGGCATTGTCATCCTTCAGAACTGCCCCGCCGCCAATCTGCTGAAGGCCTGGGAGAACCAACGGCCGGATAATCTCATTCAGATAGCGGATTCCATTCAGATTGCCATTCACCACATAGACGGGGGTCCTGTGGTGGATAGAGATGACGCCCCACACCATGACGCTGCCACCACCGAACCGGTGACGTTGTCTAACGTTAACGTCAGCGAAGCGCTCCCCAGGACGTCTGTAGACACGAACCCGACCGTCGTTGAACTGGAGACTAAGTCTGGACTCATCAGTGAACATCACTCGACCCCACTGAACACGTTGCCACCGCAGATGAAGTGTGCACCAGTGACGTCTGGCCGTTCTGTGACGTGGTAGGAGTGGTGGTCGAACAGCCTGGCGACGGCAGCGTAGATTATTGGCTCTCAGACGATTGCGTATGGTTTGATCAGACACTCGAGTTCCAGTCGCAGTCCGCAGATTGTCACGTAATTGGCGTGCAGTGGTTGTGCGTTGACGTAGAGCCATATTGGTGATGTAGCGGTCCTCTCTATTTGTAGTGCTTCGGGGTCTTGCCGAACGTGCGACGATTTCGAACAGAATTCGTTGCTTGGTACCGTTGCCACAGTCGGCCAACGACACTCTGACTGACACCAAGTCTCAGAGTAACATTTCTTTGCGTATTGCCATCCTGAAGCCAAGCAATAGCCCTTCCTCGATCTTCGATAGTCAGTTGACGTCGTACCATTGTCGAATTTGGAGTGTGCACCATACACGAACGCAAGCTCCAATTATACGAAAATTCAGCATTGGGAACATGGAATACACATGCAAAGCGTGCAAATGAAGGGCTTTGTGAAAAAGCAAGTTATGGGCACTTAGCAGACCTTTCGCTTTCGCCCTAATTTACGTGCAAATGTAAGCATGTTTTCGCCATTAGAACTAGTCGACAGTGTCAATGACAGTGGATTTTAATTCATTTATGGGTTGCTTAGACCCACTTTCGTCAAAATGGAACAATACCATGCGTGACATTATGGTCTAGCTAATATAATTGACATTCAGAAAATAATGTCGAAAATATCGTCTGACCCTTAAATTCTTTTGTGTAGTGTATATATACTGAATAACAGTATAAACATGAAAGTTAATTTATTTTGCTTTAATTTATTCATTCATAATTGAGTTTTGGATCTCATCATTATGTTTTAATTATTATTGTTATTTAGGCCAAAGAAAATAATAGTTGTGGTTGCGATTATCCGACGGTTCTTAGAAAAACCGTGCGACCCTGACATTTTTAAAGAACAAAAATACCAACCGACCGAATATATATTGATATCACCTACAAGCGGATTTAAAAAATCTTAACTTTTGTACAATATTCGACTGAGAATTAAATTGCGTTCGGTTTGCTGTCTTGTTATATATATCTTAATAAAATAGTTCAGTCTTTAAAGAAAGGTTTATACAATGCCAACCTACCATAAATAATTTGCCTCCCCCCAATAAAATAAAATAAAATAAATAAAAATTAAATAAAAAAATTAATAAAAAAATTAATAATAACTGAGCCAACTAGCCTATCCTAATTGCTTTGGTTTATGTAATCAGACCCACACGTATTGTTCTGTTTGACCGTGGTTACTTTTTTTTCTCTTTGTGCATGCGTACATGCATGCGTGCGCGTGTGTGTGTGTGTGTGTGTGTGTGTGTGTGTGTGTGTGTGTGTGTGTATGTATGTATTGAAATGATTAATGCCTTGTGAACATTTCAGTCTCATTTTGACAGTATTTACCGAACTAATTTTATAAGAAATACTAGTATTCATTAAAATATTCGCTTTACTTTTGTTGTTCAGAATACTTTGTTAACTCGAATGTTGAAGTAACCAAAGCAGAAAGCGCGAGATAGCTATAGTTCGAGACTCGAGTCAACTTCGAAATAAACATACAAATTGTTGGTGAAAGTTACTGGGCTGGACGTAGCGAGTTCTTAAGGGCTCAATGGGTAGGTGTTAGGCCACTACACCCTCTTCTCTCTCACTAACCACTAACTAACTAACAACTAACTCACTGGTCTGGACAGACATCCCAGATAAATGAGGTGTGTGCCCAGGACAGCGTGCTTCAACCTTAGTACATACCACGACTGGTATATCAAAGGATATGGTATATACTACCCTGTCTGTGGGATGGTGCATATAAAAGATCCCTTCCTGATAATCGAAAAGAGTAGCCCATGAAGTGGCGACAGCGGGTTTTCTCTCTCAATATCTGCGTAGTCCTTAAAGCCGCACACCCTAGTTCCATCCAGCGAAAATAAATTATAATTTGGTTAATCTACAAACCTGTAACACACTTAGATCACGTTTTTATCAAATGGAGTGAAAAAGCAGGTTTTATATCGATAAATACCATGGGAATCCCCATGTCCCAATTGCTTGAAATAATTTTGAAAGTTTGTATTCTGATGTCACCGGTACAACAATGCCTACGTCACGACAAATTTCACAGACTTGGGGTGCGTTCTTTTCACCTCTCCTGGACATGTTCCAACTGTTCTGTCCTGGTTGTATTCCCTCTCCAGATATCGTAGGACTTAGCAAAATTATTGGTTTTAAGGGTTTGTAACGTTTTGTATTGAGATACTTACTTGTCTGAACTTTACTGTTACTGAAAATTTTCACGAACTGTGAAGAAAAATCTCACAAATGAACAACAACAAATGATGTTGATCGCGCGAACCGTGCACGAGAAAACAAACCGAACCAAAATGATAACGGTCACGTGGTATACCAACGTCTGTGACATTGAAATGGAAATATCCCGTCTTAAAATAGACTAGACCTTGTCTGCTCAACGGTTTTTTCTCAAACGTGCGCCCGTTTTTCAGAAATAGGAAAAATGCATTTTGTGGTATTACAAACACCAGGATTACCAGGATTACCAAAAAACAATTCAGGTGAATGGAAATGTATATTCTAAATAATAAACGGTAAGTAAAGTGCAATTTTATTTGTGAAAAAATGGGTTTAATAGCGAAAAACAACGCCGTAATGGTTAACAACTAGCCGTAACTAGGGTGTGTCCCTTTAACCATATGTCTGACGCCATATAACCGTATATAAAATGTGATGAGTGCGTCGTTAAATAAAACATATTTCATTCATTCATTCGCTTGATGCGCGATAACTCTTTGGTCCGTCCCATCATTGAATAAAAATGTTGTTTCTAAATAATTTTTTATTTGGTTTAACGTAACAAGAAAAGTAAAAGTGTTTTGGAAGTAACAAAATAATACTAATTTTATGTATAATTTACAAATGAATCGGCTCAGAAATAAATAACTTGTAGAAAATTTCATAGTATGACAAAAGGTGTTCCCTGAGGGACGGACAATAGGATTGGTTCCTGTCAGCTATTTCTTATTCCAACAAGTGATTCACGTGGTATGTACTGTCGTGTCTGTGGGATGTTGTATATAAAAGAACCCCATGATGTTAATCCAAAAGAGTAGCCCATGGAATGACGACATCGCGTCTTCTTTTTTATTATTTGTGTGGATCTTAACCATATGTCTAACGCTATATAACAGTACATAACAATGTGTGGAGTACGTCGTTAAATTGTCCATTTCTTTTTTTCTTGGTGAAAGTTATACCCATATAAAACAATTTTTCAGTCCTGTGTTCAGGAGAAAAAAAAATGTTTTATTTAACGACGCACTCAACACATTTTATTTACGGTTATATGGCGTCAGACATATGGTTAAGGACCACACAGATATTGAGAGAGGAAACCCACTGCACCATCCTACAGACGGGGTAGTACATACCACGGCCTTTGATATACCAGTCGTGGTGCACTGGCTGGAACGAGAAATAACCCAATGGGCCCACCGACGGGGATCGATCCCAGACCGACCACGCATCGAGTAAGCGCTTTACCACTGGGCTACGTCCTACGTCCTACGTGAATGTGGATCCATTCAACTGATTGGGGGTTTTCTCGTTCCAACCAGTGCACCACATCTGGTCAAAGACCGTGGAATGTGTACCCTGCTTGTGGGATGATGCATATAAAAGATCCCTTGCTACTAATAGAAACATGTAGCGGGTTTCCACTTTGACTATGTGTCTGAATTAGCAAATGCGTTACATCCAATAGCCAATCATTGATAAATCAATGTGCTCTAGTGGTGTTGTTGAACAAAACCAAACTTTTAACTTTTGATTAATCAACGAAGGGAATATATATTTTAAATGTTTAACGACACGTCAGCACATTGTAAACTATGGTTATCTTTGACACTTGGTCGAGAGAGACAGAGAAGAAAACCGCTGTCGACATTCGCTCTACTCTAGATAGTAGTGCGGCAACGATAAACCGGTATACCGGTATATCGCGATGTTTCATCAGCTCAATACGAACCGCGGTACAGTTTTGCGTATCGTGATTTTCACACGTTATTGTTTCCTTGTATCTTACTTGACGGGAAATAGGCAAGCCCCCCCCCCCCCCCCCCCCCCCCAAAAAAAACACCCCAGCGTTTTATTAATTAGTGATGACACAAAATGGCAGCAGGCGAAAAATCACATGTTTTTTGTAAATATGTTGTTCGAATACGTTTGGATCATATCTTTTTTTTTTTTATTCTTCAGAAAAGTTTACACAAACCTATTTCAGTTAAATTATTTTGTGGTCGGAAATGTTCAATTAAGACGAATTTTTAAGGAGAAACAAAAACAACCTTACTACTATACACTTTTCTTGTTTATTTGTTAATATTAAAATATAACAGACACTTTTTATTTATATAATAAATGAAATGAAGTTTTAGGTTAATTTTATGTAATCTCTATGCATACATTTATGTGTAATATGATTTAGATATGCTAAATGTTTTCTAGTAACATTTTATACTATAACAAAAAACAACATTTATATTATTTTTAGTATTTTAATTTTTATGCATAATCCTGTGAGTAATAAGGCAATATATGCAAAACGATTTCTAGTTATGTATTTGTTTTAAAATAAACATGTTATTTTATAATATAACAAAAACACTTTTTATTTATATAATACAAAAAAAAAAAAAAACAAACAAACATACCTGGCATCAGCCAAAGAGAATATTAGTAGCCCAAGACACGCAGTCTTGAGGCAGGCACTTAGTGCCATCTTCACAAGAACGGCTATGTTGTGTGACGAGTTGCTGAACTTGTGCGCACGTTATCCACAAATGCCACTAGGTGGCGAGGTTTGAGGGTAAACCGTTTCCGTTCCTCTATCTGTTACACCTTACAAATTATGCCTTTATATCGCTTAGGTATATCTTTGACCAATGAAAATTTCATGGTGTTCTGCGCATGAAACATATCTGCGTATCTGGGTAGAAACAATCTTGATAGATTCTGGTCCCCTTTTTTTCTTCTACTTTTTTTTTTATCAGTTCTTTTTGCTGACAGTTAATTGAAAGCGGGGTCAGTTTGAATTTTGAGTGCATTTTTGTAACTCAGTATATTTCCTGAAACTAGTGAATCATTTTGTTTAAAGTATCAATGTCTTTTTTTTTTCCTTCATAATTTAGCATACCCGAATACAGAAGAACACAAATACATTAGAGCGTTCATGGAGTGTATTTTCACCACCACCATAAGCGTACGAGACAGAGGAAGTGTTATACTTTTGTTCTTGGAAATACTACTTTTTATACTTTTAAAATACTTTTTTAACATGAAAATACTTTTTATACTTTAAACTGCAAACAAAATGACTTAAAAAATCCAATTTCAAATTTGACCATCGTAAGATTTGTGCTTTGCTAGTCTTTTTTTCAGAAGTGGTTTGTTCTTTGTTGAGTGGAGTGTTTGTAGAGCTCTCTGATCCTGCTGCTCTCAATGACCAAGTGACAGGGTACTGAAATACAGAACAGAGTGCTCAACAATCATAAATTCTCACATGGTACACACCATTCCTTGAGGTTGGTCATAAGCAGCAAACATTAGTAGGACAAAAGTAGCGAATGTCATATGGTTACCTATTTAGACCATTTTGATACTTTGGGGGAGGGGGGGGGGGGGACAAGATTCCACACTTTTTTCTTTCTTCTTTTTTTTAACTGCAGAGTGGCAGCACTGTAATTGTAATCCATGTAAAAATGCGCAGTGATTCATTTGCAACCCTATATAGCAGTGATTCATTTGCAACCCTATATAGCAGTGATTCATTTGCAACCCTATATAGCAGTGATTCATTTGCAACCCTATATAGCAGTGATTCATTTGCAACCCTATATAGCTATTTAGTAGTAATGCTAATCTGAATAAATGTTTTTATTCACATTCGGGCATTTTCGTTTAATTTGGGGAAAAGCCAGTCTACCCTTCTACAAAAATGGGAGTCTGTACGCCTATGACCACCACCACAATCACCACTGCCACAACCACCACCACCACAACCACCACCACCACCACCACCACCACCACCGCCACAACCACCACCACCACAACCACCACCGCCAATATGTTAAATTGCTGTTTCTAAGATTTATATATCATAAGTAACGTAAGTAATATCTGAATTACAATTTTCAGTTTTTATTAACATATCATCAGCTAAGATAGAATTATTAAACATATAACTGCATTAAACGTGTACAACCAATTGCATTATAATTCAGATTGCCGCATTGAAATCCAGTGAAATCTGCATGTCACCAGTTTTAGTGTAGGTCTAGCTGAACTATTTTGGTACTATATGTACATTTTGTTATAGCTGAATATGTCATTTATACATTTACTAGGTAAACAAATGTATTGTATATATGGATCATACCTTAATGACTAACGTTTTCGACATTTATCAAAGCAAATATTCCACCTATTTAGACTAACGGGTTTTTTCCCCTAATATACCAAAGAACAAGATGTATCGCAATGTATCCATGGTTCACAGAGTTTCTGCCAGAGGGTGAAATGAGTATGGCCCCATACCCAAATTTCTTTGCAGATTTTTTTTTTTAAGTTAGCCTTTTGACAAAATTAATTACTCTCATCATTAATGTATGATTTGCTTAGCCCTAGCCCAACACCTAACCCATTTTCTTTCTTGGGGAGCCCCCCCCCCCCCCCCCCCCCCCCCCCCACACACCAATACCCCCTGTTATCTGTGGTTGCATTCAGCACACACATTGTAAATATTCAATTCCATAGCGTCATACCCAAACATTTCTTTCTGGCAGAAACCCTGATGGACGGTATAGTAGTAGGGCTACAGTACACTATATGTATGTTGTTCAGTGAACATATGATCTGAGTTGGTGATGTAGTAGGGCTACAGTACACTATATGTCTGTTGTTCAGTGAACATATGATCAGAGTTGGTGATGTAGTAGGGCTACAGTACACTATAGGTATGTTGTTCAGTGAACATACGATCTGAGTTGGTGATGTAGTAGGGCTGCAGTACACTATATGTCTGTTGTTCAGTGAACATACGATCAGAGTTGGTGATGTAGTAGGGCTACAGTACACTATAGGTCTGTTGTTCAGTGAACATACGATCTGAGTTGGTGATGTAGTAGGGCTACAGTACACTATAGGTCTGTTGTTCAGTGAACATACGATCTGAGTTGGTGATGTAGTAGGGCTACAGTACAATATAGGTCTATTGTTCAGTGAACATATGATCTGAGTTGGTGATGTAGTGAGTTGGTGATGTAGTTGGGCTACAGTACAATATATGTCTATTGTTCAGTGAACATATGATCTGAGTTGGTGATGTAGTAGGGCTACAGTACAATATAGGTCTATTGTTCAGTGAACATATGATCTGAGTTAGTGATGTAGTGAGTTGGTGATGTAGTAGGGCTACAGTACAATATAGGTCTATTGTTCAGTGAACATATGATCTGAGTTGGTGATGTAGTGAGTTGGTGATGTAGTAGGGCTACAGTACAATATATGTCTATTGTTCAATTTCTGCATAAAATATTACTGGTTGTATATTAAATGTGTTTCTGGTCGTTCTAATATTTGCACTAGGTTAAATGTCATTTTATTTCCTAAAATAATTTTTTTTCATACGTACAAAATTATTTGAAGACAAAATCCAGTTTGGGCTTCTTACAAATATTAAGACGACCAGAAACACATTGAATATACAGACACTGATATTCTAAACCAGAAAATATATTTAAAGGGACATTCCTGAGTTTGCTGCAATTTTTAAGATGTGATCGACTAACAGAGACTTTTTGTCGATTGTAATTACATATCAAATATATTTTTTTGCATAAAATATTAGTGGCTGTATATTAAACGTATTTTTGATCGTTCTAATATTTGTACTAGGTTAAATTTCATATTATTTCCTAAAATATGTTTTTTTTGTACGTACGAAATTATTTGAAGACAAAATCCAGTTTGGGCTTCTTACAAATATTAAGACGACCAGAAACACATTGAATATACAGACACTGCTATTCTAAACAAGAAAATATATTTATCATGTAACTTTAATCGTAGAACTATTTTATTAGTCGGAAACATCTTACAATGCAGCAAACTCAGGAATGTCCCTTTAATATGTAAGTTTAATCGTAGAAATATTTTATTAGTCGGAAACATCTTACAATGCAGCAAACTCGGAAATGTCCCGTTACGGGACTATCCTGAGTTTGCCGCCATTGTAACGTGTTGTTACGATATATGGAGTCTTTTTGATGACTAAAAGTATATATTAAAGGTGTTTTCTTGTTAACATATTAATGTATGTATATAAATAAGGTGTGTATTGTCGGTGTAATGTTTGTGGAAGTCCAAAACGGATTTTACCTTCCAATAATTTCGTACGTACAAAAAACAAATATACATATTACGATGTAAACTGAAAACTGACTGTTACAAACATTATCAATTACACAGCTCCAGCTTTTGACGTCTCAGCTTCTAAGATATCTTACAGCATGCTCATTGTATGCATATTTTAAACAACGCCATACAATTCTAGCACAAATTTATTCTATCAGGGTTAGGATGTCCAGGGCATAAAAATCATTTATGGAAGACATTTGGAGGCTATATCTACTAAATACGATGCATCAGAGATCAAAATGATGGCTGATGCTATTCCGTATCGCATATTTTGAACTTGTGCACACCTTTTTATATCTTAGGTAAAACTCTTGCACATTTAAAAAACAATCTTTTGAGATGATGCGACGGACTTGTAAACTGTGGTGGCAGTACTCATACCAATTAATGTTTATTTTAAATATTAACAAATCTAAACCTGTACAAGTTAGCACAGTAAACTTTACAGTTGAAATGGCTGCACTTGGCGAACACCTGTTACTATCAGTTTTGATTCATGAGTGCATATCGCCACACCTTTATTTATTCCAATAACCCCTGTCTGGGAGTGGCGAACTTATGTTGGCTTTGCAAGAGGGATGAAATTTTCAGTAAAGGATCTCAAGCTCCTCGGGAGTGTCTGTCCTCTTGTAGAAAAGGAACTAAATGAGAGATTCATGGAATCAGCTACTATTTTGTCATAATGCCCGATTGACTCTGCATTGTGGTTTAGTAGTGCTGGGGTGTTGTTAAACATATATTCTATTCTATTCTATTCTATTCTATTCTATTCTATTCTGCATTGTGGTTTAGTAGTGTAGACGTATTTGAATAACAATGAATCCTCTGTATCTTATATATGATATAGACATTGGATGAAAAGCTTAAATCTCAGTATTTGAGATAATGAACTTGTTTATATGTTTTTCAACATTTAGATGACAAATGACACGATAATGTTTTTTTTCCTGATGTGTTATTGAGTGTATGTGAATGGCAAACTGTCAGTTTGTCTCCGTAATACACCTTCAGTGAAAAACAATGTCACTAGTGGACGCTTGAGAGGGCTTCAGATGGGAAAACGTGTCATTCTTTATCAGACAAGCCGTTAAAATTCAGGATTAGCGGTTTCACATACTCCACAGTGCACAGGCCGTTTGTTGGGCTGGGCACGTTACCGGAATGACGCAAAACTTTACAAACTGTTATTTTAGTGTGCAAACATTCCAACCAAAACGTTTGTTTCATTTAACTACAACACTAGAGCACATTGATTAATTATTAATCATTCACCTATTGGATGTCAAACATGTTTTATCTCCCCCACCCCACCCCCACCCCCACACACATTGCCCTCTTCCTTTCTCTCCTTTGAATTCGAATGAATGAATGTTTAACGACACCCCAGCATAAAAATACACATCGGTTATTGGGTGTCATAACAGGTAACTATATGAAAATATAAAATTATTTATATAATTATGTAAAATCATAGTGTGAGGAGCTGTGGTGAAAAGTATAATACAATACAAATATCAAGGTAGATATATTTTAAAACCTTCTATAGAAATCAAAGTGCTTTAAAAACTTTAAAATTAATTCCATCTCATTTATTTCCGATCTGGTAACTCCTATATTCTGTCGTTGTCCACCTTCACATCCCAGTCCTTGTCTTTCCAACCGCAATACGTATGTGTCTCTTGTGGCTATCCGTGCCACACACCTGCCATTTCCCATCAGCTTTAGGTGTGGGCTTAGTCTACCCACTTGTTAAATAGGCACTTGGATGTCAGGCACTTGTATGTCAAACATTCAATTAGTCTACCCACTTGTTAAATAGGCACTTGCATGTCAAACATTCAATTAGTCTACCCACTTGTTAAATAGGCACTTGGATGTCAGGCACTTGCATGTCAAACATTCAGTTAGTCTACCCACTTGTTAAATAGGCACTTGCATGTCAGGCACTTGCATGTCAAACATTCAATTAGTCTACCCACTTGTTAAATAGGCACTTGCATGTCAAACATTCAATTAGTCTACCCATTTGTTAAATAGGCACTTGCATGTCAGGCACTTGCATGTCAAACATTCAGTTAGTCTACCCACTTGTTAAATAGGCACTTGCATGTCAGGCACTTGCATGTCAAACATTCAATTAGTCTACCCACTTGTTAAATAGGCACTTGGATGTCAGGCATTTGCATGTCAAACATTCAGTTAGTCCCAGACAGGAAACCCGCTAAATGTTTACATTAGCAGCAGGGAATATTTTATATGCAACATTCCACAGACAGGATAGCACATACCTCGGCCTAGCGAGAACTAGCCCAATGGGTCCACCAACGGGGGTCGATCCTAAAGCGACCACGCATCGGGCGATAGCTTTGCCACTGGGCTACGCCCCGCCCTACATTCCAACTAAATGCCTTGCAAAAAAGAGTAAAGTTTGTTTTATTTAACGACGCCACTAGAGCACATTGATTTTTTATCTTATCATCGGCTATTGGACGTTAAACATATGGTCATTCTGACACTGTGTTTTAGAGGAAACCCGCTGTCGCCACATAGGCTACTCTTTTACGACAGGCAGCAAGGGATCTTTTATTTGTGCTTCTCACAGGCAGGATAGCACAAACCATGGCCTTTGTTTAACCAGTTATGGATCACTGGTCGGTGCAAGTGGTTTACACCTACCCAGTGAGCCTTGAGGAGCACTCACTCAGGGTTTGGAGTCGGTATGTGGATTACAAATCCCATGTTTCGACTGGGATCCGAACCTAGTACCTACCAGCCTGTAGACCAATGGTCTAACCACGACGCCACCGAGGCCGGTAAATGCCTTACATGTATTGATCAAATAGGATGGTAATAAAAATGGCTATTTCTAGGGAATATAAAAAACATACATTTTAAATATTAGTAAACGCTTTTCAGTAGTTCGGGCCTAGTGGCCTATAGTAAAATTACAAACAAAAATATAACAGACATATTTTATTTAAATCTCACCTAATAATAAAATGTAGTATAAAATACAATATAAAAGTACATAATTTTAACGTCAAATGGTAATTTGGCAAAATAGTGGTTGATTTCATTCCTTAAACTAATTATGGGAAAGTATCATATATATATATAAAAAGCACACATAAATTATTCATTATATAGTTACATTCCTCGTCTTTTGATTCAAACGATTTTTTTGGATTTTTTTAGGGGGTTTTCTTTCTTTTGATTATTGATTTTGTGCGTGTGTGGGGGGGGGGGGGGGGGTATTTGTTTTTGTTACTGTGGGGTGTTTTTCTTTTCTTTCACTACTTTTTAAAAATGATTACTATTATTATTTAATTTTCTTACTGTTAATTCTGCTATAATTTCAGGTTAATCTTGATGATGGGGGCAAAGGAAGCGAGTGATTAAATGAGCGCTGTGTTGCTAATTAAAGGGACATTCCTGAGTTTGCTGCATTGTAAGATGTTTCCGACTAATAAAATATTTCTACGATTAAGCTTACATATTAAATATATTTTCTTGTTTAGAATATCAGTGTTTGTATATTCAGTGTGTTTCTGGTCGTCTTAATATTTGTAAGAAGCCCAAACTGGATTTTATCTTCAAATAATTTCGTACGTACGAAAAAAATACAATTTAGGAAATAAAATGAAATTTAATCTAGTATTCAAATATTAATATTAATCAAATATTAGAAAGATCAGAAACACGTTTAATATACAGCCACTAATATTACAATCGTTAAAAAGTCTCTGTTAGTCGATAACGTCTTAAAAATTGCCACAAACTCAGGAATGTCCCTTTAAATATATTAGTTGGCAGTGCTGAAACCTAACTTGGTAAAGTCCATTTTCGCACGATCATTTTTCAAAACAAAATGACCGATTCTACTACGTCTTTTCTTCAAAGAACATTGAAGTAACGTAACAAAGTGGTTGTATTGATAAATATTTCAAACGGACTAGAATAAATTTCCAGACAACTAATTCCAAAATAAGTATTTATTTATTTAAGTGTTTGCTGTCAGTCATAAAAATGCCCCTTTGTTGACCCCGACGACAAGTCAATCGTATCAGATAAATAATTGGCACGGATTAATACGGAAAGTTCCGACTATACGAGTGCGTTGCTCAGGAAAATGACGAACGTGATTGTGTACGCGCGCACGTTATGTAGGTCCTTCGGAAAGAAAGAAAGAAAGAATGTTTTATTTGACGACGCACTCAAATAGGTTCTTCGGTGAACAGAAGAGTTAAACGTTTGTTTTGTTTAACGACACCACTAGCGCAC
The DNA here is from genome assembly GCF_016097555.1 of Gigantopelta aegis. Taxonomy (NCBI): domain Eukaryota; kingdom Metazoa; phylum Mollusca; class Gastropoda; order Neomphalida; family Peltospiridae; genus Gigantopelta; species Gigantopelta aegis. The sequence goes on from NC_054707.1 coordinate 1,252,001, forward strand.
ATAGATTTGTTAATAATCGGCTGTTGGCTGTCAAACGTGGTAATTTTGACATATAGTCTTAGAGAGGAAACCCGTTGTATTTTCCCATAAGGTCAGGTCAGGTCATAGGTTTTAACGTGCACATTCACACGCACATGTTGTAGCACACGTCAGTCATGGGTGCAAATGTCGACCTACGCCCATTAGTAACAAGGGACCTTTTATATGCACCATCCCACAGGCAGGATAGCATATACCAGGGCCTTTGATATACCAGTCGGGGTACACTGGAACGAAAAATAGCCCAGTGGGCCCAATGACGAGGATCGATCCCAGACAGACCGCGCTTCAGGCGAGCGCTTTACCACTGGGCCACGTCCCGTTCCAGATGAGTTAAAGAGACTGTCCTGAGTTTGCAGCCATTGCATTTGATTTTTCCGACTAACATTCTTTTTTTAAAGTTTAAAGTCACATATTCAATACATGTTCTTGTTTAGAATACTAATGTCTGTATATTCAATGCGGTGTGTTCATATCTGCAGCAGTCATTTTTCTTTTTACTAATATATATATTATTGAGAAATTATTTAGGAAACATCTGGTTTGGGTTACTACAAACATTCTGGACGACTACAAACATCTTGTACATACAGATACTGATCCTATAAAGAAGAGAATATATTTAAAATGTAATTTTAGTCACCAAAAACATCTTACTATGGAAGCAAACTGAGGACAGTCCCTAATTATCGTAGGTGTAAGTGCTTCATTGTTACATCTATTTGCGAGAGATTAACCTCTCGCGTAAATTGTTACATAATTATCTCGATAATATTCTATTTTGTGTATGATATATGTTGTGATATTAAACAATCATATTGTAACAACTTATACAAATTGACATCTTTGTTCTTCTTGTCATTTTTTTAAAACAAAGTTTTGTTTAATGTGTTGAAAGAAAGAAGAAGAAGAAAACAAGCGGTAAAATACTGACCATGGCACTGCTGAAATGGGGTGGGGACGGGATTTAGCTCAGTCTGTTGAGTGCTCGCTTGAGGTGCTTGTATTGCAGGATCGAGCCACCTTGTTGGATCCATTCAAGTGATTGGGGTTTTGCTCGTTGCAACCAGTGTACCACAACTGGTCAAAGGCCGTGGTATGTGCTTTCCTGTTTGTCGGAAGGTGCATATAAAAGATCCCTTGCTGCATTAAGATAGATAGATAAGTAGTTTAACGTGCCCATATACCACTAGGGTTTCGAACACGCCCATCCAGAGTCCGACCTCCGATAAGATCGGTGGCCTGACTCGGGATGGGGGATGGGGGGATAGAGTTGAAAATGGGCAGAATTTTGAAAATAGCAATTAGTAAAAAAAAGTTAAATGTAGCGGGTTTCCTCTGATGACTGTATGTCAGAATTACCAAATGTTTGACATCTCATAGTCGATGATTAATTAATCAGTGTGCTCTAGTGGTGTCGTTAAACAAACCAAAACATTTGCTGAAATGGCAAGTCGAATTACCGTAAACAAAATTAATGTTATGAATTGTTTTAGACGGATGCTCAGGAATTAAAATAAAATTTAAGAACCATATTTTTCAACTTTTTTTTGCGCGGTACACGTGTATGTAATATCTTACAAATTAATTCTAATGTAGTGTACCTCCATGCATTGTCAAGTTCACTAAAAGGTAGTTTGAATTTGATCTATATTGTAAACACGATATAAACAAATCGAAGAATGGCTCGTCACAGGAAAGACAAAAATGAAAGAAAGAAAAACAGAAGAAAAAAATACGTCGACGATCTTATAAATGTGTGAATAATAAAAATTGCTAGAGATTGCAACTTTAATACAAGGGAGGTTTTTTTACTACTTTTTATTATTTTGATTACTTTCACTTTGTTTATATTCTTCATACGAGTTGTTTCGGTACAGGGCGTAACTTGAACTTGTTCTAGCCCACACAAAATGAAGATACTTTGTCACTGTAAAACCGCTTTCACTTGTCGCGATATATTTCACTTTCTCTTTAAATAATCAAAAGCCGGGCTATTTACGTCCTACTTTTTTGTCTTCATCCACAATGTTATCTAAAATGTACCCCGGAGACCGACTTAACCGGTACGTAAATTACAACCCAGTTCTTAACCTTGAATGACTTTGGATGTGCATGTGTTATTACATTCGTCGTATCTTAGATATTGCATTATACAGACAATGTTTAAAAAAAAAAAAAGTATATTAATGATGAAAATACCACTAGGAGTTTTTGCGCACGTCACTTTTGCATTGATTTACTTCAGCTAGTCTTAATAATATAGGTAATTTATTTCTCAAGTTAAATTAACGGGAGAAAAGCGACAGTGCATGGTGGTCGTGCTACTAAGTACAGTGTCAGGATTCACGGGAGGAAACATTACCGGCCTGGGTAGCGTCGTGGTTAAGCCATCCATAAGGCTGGTAGGTACAGGGTTCGCAGCCCGGTACCGGCTCCTGCCCAGAGCGAGTTTTAACGACTCGGTGGTTAGGTGTAAGGCCACTACACCCTCTTCTCTCTCACTAACCGCTAACAACTAGCCCACAGACAGCCCAGATAGCGGAGGTGTTCCCAGGACAGCGTGCTTGAACCTTAATTGGATATAACTACGAAAATAAGTTGAAATGAAATGGAATTAACATTGCTTATGGTTATTATTGTATCCTAATGTATCATTTTATCACTTTTAATAGATAACTTTTAAAATGTTTTCGGTCATACTTCGTTCATTTATTTTGAAGAACGATCCTCCACCTCAGTGTTTTCACTGTCAGTGTACTCTGACGGTGTGCCACATTTTGGTGGAGTGTAAGTATTTGAAAGAAACTCGGAAAGATATATTTGGTCAGAGAAATGTGATGGAATCATTTCGATTCCATCCAGAATTTCTTTTACAATTTTTACGTGATACCGACTTTTCTTCTAAATTTTAATTGTATCTGTCTGTGATATTTGTATTTTGTACACAGTTGTTTACACTGTGTTTTAATTTAACTGTTGAATTTTTATATTGATGTTGATCATCACTTTATTTGTTTGCATTACCATAGTTTGACACCCAATAGCCGATGTATTTTTCGTGCTGGGGTGTCGTTAATGTTTATGCCGAGATTAAAGGATAAAGGATTTATTAAATTCGTTTTGAAATACATTTGTATTTAAACATTATACCTTCAACTATATGTCTATAAAATATTAACCAAATAATTCAGTTGACTAATAGGGAATATATATCATGGGCGCCGGAACTGGGGTGGTAGAGGCGGCGGCCGCCGCTCCAATAATTTGACCAGTTGAGATCGCCTTCCAAAGAATTTTACCACTTTACAAAATTTTAATTGTATTGCAAAACGGTCCGGGTCCAAATCCGTTTTGTCATTATAGATTAATATTAGATGTGTATATAGATCTACATAATTAATATTCCTATCCGATACGCCTGCCATAATATGCTAAATAGTCATTTATGGTTATATAACCATATGGAGTTTTTAGATTTGCAGGTGTTATTGTTTATTTGATCCCGCAAATGTAATTTTGGACCGAAGGCCTTAGCCGGAGGTCAAAAACGAAACATTTGCGGACATCAAATAGACAATAACACCCGCAAATTTAAAAAGTCAATATGGTTATGTCCATTGTAAACTGAAAGGGACATTCCTGAGTTTGCTGCATTGTAAAATGTTTCCGACTAATAAAATATTTCTAAGGTTAAACTTACATATTAAATATATTTTCTGGTTTAGAATATCAGTGGCTGTATATTCAATGTGTTTCTGGTCGTCTTAATATTTGTAAGAAGCCCAAACTGGACTTTATCTTGAAATAATTTCAAAAATAATATTTTAGGAAATAAAATGAAATTTAACCTAGTACAAATATTAGAACGATCAGAAACACATTTAATATACAGCCACTAATATTTTATGTACAAAAATATATTTGGTATGTAATTACAATCGTTAAAAAGTCTCAGTTAGTCGATAACATCTTTAAAATTGCTACAAACTCGGGAATGTCCCTTGAATCGTTTTTCTACGGAACTAACTTTATATTTTATATTTCTCTGAAATCATGACACTGATGAACATACGTTTGGTGATACCCGCAACCAGCGACCCTTCGTGTTAGGCCTTGCGAAGAGTAAAAACATACCTACGTACCAGTATGTCGCAGAAAAGGTTAAATCACCGGATGCTTTTGCATGTACATAAGGAGAGATTGGACAGCTTGGATATGAAATCTGTAGGCAATGCATTTTGCTGTGGTCACGACAAAAGTGTTCAACTTCGTACCGGTAATGCACCCCCCCCCCCCCCCCCCCCCCAATAACATATCTGTGACATCATCGGAGACAGGGCGGGACGTAGCCCAGTGGTAAAGCGCTCGCTCGATGTGTGGTCGGGTCTGGGATCGATCCCCGTCGGTGGGCCCATTGGGCTATTTCTCGTTCTAGCTAGTGCACCACGACTGGTATATCAAAGGCCGTGGTATGTACTACCCTGTCTGTGGGATGGTGCATATAAAAGATCCCTTGCTACTAATCGAAAAGAGTAGCCCATGAAGTGGCGGCAGCGGGTTTCCTCTCTCAATATCTGTGTGATCCTTAACCATATGTCTCAGTGCGTCGTTCAATAAAATATTTCTTTCTTTCATCGGAGACAAACCCTCATTTTTTTTTTTTTTTTTAAATGTAACTAAACGCTCCTTAATGTTTTACTATATAATTTGCATTTCTTTTCATATAAAATAGCAACACATTTTATCACAATCAATTTGAATCAAAGATTATTTATAATGTCCAGAAGCCATTAAAATCGTTTTTCCAGTATCTACGTTTCAAAATTTTCCCGGGGGAACATGCCCCCGGACACCCCTAGCAAATTCGGGATTTAATTATCCCCTGCGCCAGTACGTTAATATCTATGTATGTAACAGTCAACCTCGACATACATACAATATATAGATATTCATACATCAATACATACATACATACATACATACACTGTACTCCTCTTTACTCAAACCTCTGAAAATTGTGAGAACTAACGTTTAACTTGAAATTATTTGAAGACAAAATCCAGTTTGGGCTTCTTACAAATATTAAGATGACCATACATACACTGATATTCTAAACAAGAAAATATATTTAATATGTAAGTTTAATCGTAGAAATATTTTATTAGTCGGAAACATCTTACAATGCAGCAAACTCGGGAATGTCCCTTTAAACGTGTGCTGCTTTTCTTAAGACATCTAGATACTCAAATGTATTTTTGAATTCCACAACCCTGTCATATTTAACTGAAATGCGCGTGAACATACATAACATAACATACATTTCGTTGCTAAAATAGACGGGATGCAAATTAAGATACATGGTCTTAAAGCTAATATTTTACTATAAATTACTTTTAATATACTTTTAAGAAAGAAAACTATGGCTGTTGCACTGTCAAATAATTATTGAAATGGAATTTTCTGATTTCAAGAGTTAAGTAGAAGCATTTAGCCACAGCTATTGCAGTTTTACTTTCACTGGTCGTTAAAAAATATAGTGTTGTATTATCAGAGAACGAATTAAAAGCTTTAGGTTATTAGTTTACGTTGTTTAATAAACCTGATCTCATAGAATTATACATATAGATTAGTTTAAAATGCAATTCATCCCCAATTACAGAGTTCTGAGTGTTTGCTTCTGGAAGTCCTTGCTCTGGCGTGTCTGCCCTGGAAGTCCTTGCTCTGGCGTGTCTGCCCTGGAAGTCCTTGCTCTGGCGTGTCTGCCCTGGAAGTCCTTGCTCTGGCATGTCTGCCCTGGAAGTCCTAGCTCTGGCGTGTCTGCCCTGGAAGTCCTTGCTCTGGCGTGTCTGCCCTGGAAGTCCTAGCTCTGGCGTGTCTGCCCTGGAAGTCCTAGCTCTGGCGTGTCTGCCATGGAAGTCCTTGCACTGGCGTGTCTGCCCTGGAAGTCCTAGCTTTGGCGTGTCTACCAGTTTCCATGTGGAACTGATGCATGCACTTGCCGGTTCAAATTTGGTGCTAGAATAATATTATTTGGGAAGATAGATTATGTTCGTTGTGTGATATCAGATAAATTGCAGATAATACCATTATTTATCATATAATAGCATATCCACTGTAATCAAAGTACATTGTATGTGATATTTTTCAGCTCACATACTTTCAGAATTGGATAACTTTGCAAAGCAGATGTAAATTAATCGAGGTCACGGCACTACGTTCGTTGGCATTTAACAGTCGTCAAACAACTTTAAATGTTGTCCAGCGTTCTGAAAAAAAAACACGTCATTCACTAGTTTATTTTATGTTAGGATATCCGACGTCGTTCCCATTCAAAACGACACTGCATCAAATATCCATTCGTCATTTGGATATAGATTGATGGCTGACTGGAATTATAGTTGCATATACAGTTGACAAAAATACGTTGTCTTAAGTTTGAGATTATATGATAAAGAGATTATTACCCTTGTGTGTTTCGGTATCGTCAGTATATATTAGGAATTAAAATAATGTATTATGCTCGCATCATACCATTATTATTCCTAATATATGATATTGACGATATCGAAACACACGAGGGTAATAACCTCTATTTATTCATATGCAAATGTTTTGACAATTTTCAGCAGAAAATAGCTACAATAGGACACAAGACAAATGGTTTAACGTGCACGTTTAGAGCTAGTTCGAATAACCTCTAGTCCTCCCCTACAACTTACCAATAAGGAGAGGGCTAGCGGTTCAGAGCAAGCTGTTTGCTAGTAATGCAGATATGAATAAATGTTATTCAGATTCGGGCATTTTTGTTTAATTCGGGCAAAAGCCAGCCTGCTCCCACTACAAAAATGAGAGCCCGTACGCCTATGATATAGGGTCTTCTGTGATGGTGTAGCAGTACGCCTGTGATATAGTCTTCTGTGATGGTGTAGCAGTACTCGGGACGATACGGGCAGGATATGCTAACTTTCGCGAACACCTGGTGTCATCGTGTTGACAGTGATTCATGAGTAACTGTCATCACAGCTTTATTTATTCCAATGACTTGTCAAGTGCTAGTGTTGATTTAGTGGTCGGTTTTTGTTTAAAAGTCTGGGAGTGGAAGTTCTCTTTTGACGGTGTAAGAAGGATGCACTGTTCGGTAAAGGATCTCCTCGGGAGTGGCAGCATTTCTGGAGAGTTTCGTGCAATCAATCCCTATTTTTACAAATACCCATTTGATTCTGCATTGAACAGAGATAGGGTTTTGATTATAACTACCCCCACCCTTAAGACCACCTTACGCTTATAATAAAATTCATTTAGCGTTATATATCGCTAGTGTCAATATAGGCTTTTTTTTTTTTTTTTTTAAAGAATAGGATAAGTATTCAATATAGAATTTAGAAAAATACTAACAACAAAACCCCCAAACAGATTAGAATAAATATTGATAAACACTGTTAGATAGCTTCTTGTAGGGTATCCTCACCCCACACCACTACAAATTAAAGGGACATTCCTGAGTTTGCTGCATTGTAAGCTGTTTCCGAATAATAAAATATTTCTACGATTAAAATTACATATTAAATATATTTTCTGGTTTAGAATATCAGTGTCTGTATATTCAATGTGTTTGTGGTCGTCTTAATATCTGTAACAAGTTCAAAGTGGATTATGTCTTCAAATAATTTTATTTTAGGAAATAAAATGAAATTTAACCTAGTACAAATATTAGAACAATCAGAAACACTAATATATTATGCTGAAAAATATATTTGATATATAATTACAATCGTTAAAAAGTCTCTCTTAGTCGATAACATCTTTAAAATTGCAGCAAACTCAGGAATGTCCCTTTAATGTTATATTTTATAAATTGTTGTGACGACTACTTTTTGGGTTAGATTTTCTTAATCTCCGTTTATCATAATTTCATATCGTCTCTGTGATAATGTTTCCGCAGTAATAGATAAACAGATTGACAGTGTTAGTCAAAAATGAGAAATAAATATCTTGTTATCATCAAACCCCTTGGGACGATAAAACAAGTTTAAAGAGGTGTGATATCAACATTTTTGTCCACGATCAAAACACCCGGGAAGAACCAATCCAGGAAGGTATTTCAGATTACCAACTACCTACCGTACGACTTTATAAAACGGTGTATTTAGTGCATACAATATTCGAACGTTTACTATAAAGAGTCGTTTACTTTTTGTTAATTATGATAAAAAGAGAGATAAAATAGTATCGGGTGTTTGTTTTAAGTTCTTTTTTTAAGGTGCTGTTGTAGGTGGGGTTTTTTTTTTAGTCCCCTACCGGTCCAACCGAGGGATCTAGGTTTTGTCCCCGACTATCTGTCTGTCTGTCTGTCTCACATATCGTTTTCCAGACTTATTTTTCGCAATGCCTCAAGATAAAAAGCTAAACAGTTGTATTATCCATATGCTAAATGCTGTAGCCACTTTGTATAGACATTAGCAGTTGGCTAGTTTGACCACGAGCTGGGAGAGACCTGATTATGTGTATTAAAGTGACATACCCTAGTTTGTTAAAGGGACATTCCTGGGTTTGCTGCATTGTAAGATGTTTCCGACTAATAAAATAGTTCTACGATTAAACTTACAATATAACTACATTTTCTTGTTTAGAATATCAGTGTATGTATATTCACTATGTTTCTAGTCATCTTAATATTTGTAAGAAGCCAAAACTGGATTTTGTCTTCAAATAATTTCGTACGTACTAAAAATATTTTTTTGGAAATAAAATGAAATTTAACCTAGTACAAATATTAGAACGACCAGAAACACGTTTAATATACATCCACTAATATTTTATGCAGAAAAATATATTTGATATGTAATTACAATCGTTAAAAAGTCTCTGTTAGTCGATAACATCCTAACAGTTGCAGCAAACTCAGGAATGTCCCTTTAAGCACTACCGGCCTCGGTGGTGTCGTGGTTAAGCCATTGGACATACGGCTGGTAGGTACAGGGTTCTCAGCCCGGTACCGTCTTCAACCCAGAGCGAGTTTTAACGACTCAACGTAAGACCACTACAATCTCTTCTCTCTCACTAACCACTAAGCAAGTAACCCACTGTCGTGGACAGACAGACCAGACAGCTGAGGTGTGTGCCAAGGACAGCGTGCTTGAACCTTAATTGGATATGAGCACGAAAATAAGTTGAAATGAAATGAAACATGTTAAACACTACTGTCTATTTGTCACTAATAGAGCCGTTTCTAATCATCAAAATAAGACATTATTCAGATTTTATTATTAGATTATCCATTTTCATACATCGAAATGTTTCTCGTGATCCTGGTGTACCGTTGCATGCAATTTTCATACATCTAATAACGCACGCACGTCTGAGAAGTAACCGTTATGGAGTTGAGCTCTAGTCTGTTTTTAAAATGTGTTTCAACGTCACAGATTCTTTGTTTTACCCTATTGTAACTTTATCCAAATATGTTACTGGTTTGTAAATTAACCAAACTTAGCGTTCAGTTTGACGGGTTGAAACTAGGGTCTGCGTCTTTAAATCAACTGTATATGATGCTGGGTGTACCTATATCTACTTCAGGCTAGAGTGTTCATTATTCGTCCGGCTAAACATATACGTCATTGTTACTACTCGCTCTGACAACAATAATGAAGAAAGCTTTACTAATCTTAAAGAGATGTTTTATATTTTCTTTCTACTAACCATTCAAAAATGATATTAAAGGTTATAGTGAATTAGAAGACGTTTCACAACTAGGTCATCAACAAATGATTATTCAAAGTAAAGAGCTGTTTTCGTTCACCACTGTGAACTCGGAACTAACGATCATGGTTACTCCAGAAAATTACATATTTTAGGTATTTAATTCTTATTTTTAAAACCTTTTTTGATATAGCAATACTAGTAATGTCGATGAACAAGAATTCATAAAAATTATGAACCACAATACGAATATGAAGGACAAAACCGTAATACCTGATCAGGGCCGTGTCTGCACAATGTGGAGTCGAATGGGCTTTTGGCAAAATAGTGGTTGATTGCAAACTGGCAAATAGAAATTATTCTTCCATAAATGTCCTTCAATAAATGCAATGAAAATATTTGGGACAAAACTTGGAATTAAAAGGTATGTATGTTTAAAAGGACATTCCCGAGTTTGCTGCATTGTAAGATGTTTCCGACTAATAAAATATTTCTACGATTAAACTTACATATTAAATATATTTTCTTGTTTAGAATATCATTGTCTGTATATTCAATGTGTTTCTGGTCATCTAAATATTTGTAAGAAGCCCAAACTGGTTTTTGTCTTCAAATAATTTCGTACGTACGAAAAAATATATTTTAGGATATAAAATGAAATTTAACCTAGTACAAATATTAGAACGATCAGAAACACGTTTAGTATACAGCCACTGATATATTATGCAGAAAAATATATTTGATATGTAATTACAATCGTTAAAAATTCACTGTTGGTCGATAACATCTTAAAAATTGCAGCAAACTCAGGAATGTCCCTTTAACCCATTTCAACAAACCGTAAACGTTATGGCAGTGTGACACAATAATTTTGAATATAATACAATATTATACGAGTGCCTATATACGGCTGAAATATAGCCCCCGACAGATGTAAAACGAAAAAAATGTATGTTAATTAATTTTGTTGACAATCAAAAATCAAATATTTTGGTGCATTTTACCTTTAAAAAAATTTCCGATGACGTCAGACCTTCGAACGGGAAGTCAATAATGCAGACGTGAACGATCCAAAGTAGTGTGGGAGCTAAGTGAGATTTAATTGTTGCGAGAGTTTCAAAAGGTTTGAGGTGGTTGAGGTGTAGAGGGACCCCAACTGACCACATAAACCCAATTCTTAAGTAAATCTAGTGCGGGAGTAAATAGGGGACGCTACTGAAATTACCCCCAAAATTAAATTTAATTGTTGTGAAAATTCCATCCAAAATTCCTTTGCTACTTGTTAGAGGACATCTCACTGAGCCCAAATCCACTACTTAAGAACAAATATTTTGCGGGAAAGGCTACTTAAGAAAGACTCTAATTAGTGCTAATTAGGGATTTAATTGTTGTGAAAGTTCCAACCTTGAAACCAAATGTTTTATGTACAGTATGCTCACCCGATTCAGAATTACTAATTCAAGAAAAAATATTGCGGGTAAGTGCACATAAGAAGAGGTCAAATGTTAATTAGTGCTAATTAGGGATTTAACTGTTGTGAAAGTTCCATCCTTGGAACCAAATGTTAAATTTAGAGTATGCTTACCCGATTCAGAATTACCAATTTAAGAAAACAAATATTGTGAAAAGATAAGATAATGAGGTAATTTCATCATATTGTAACTGCATTACGAAGCATGTCGTATGGCATGCTGATGTCAATATAATACGCATTAGTTAAAAAAACATGCAAGTGTATATAGGTCATTAGCCATTTTTGCACTAGGCCTTTGACCGATCAACCTGATCTTTCTAATGATGGATTGATCTTATCTAGACAGCTTTGCTTTCAATAACCGGAACCGCCGCTTATCGAAGATGGCCACTATTGCCAGTCATATTGAATATGGTTTCCTGTGGATAACTCAAGAATGCTGACCCATCAGCCTTAAAACATTTTGGTTGATAGCTTTCAACTAGAAGGATTGCGATTTCAATAGTGCCACCACTCACAAAAGATGGCCACTACATGTCAGCCATATTGAATTTGGTTTCCAATGGATAACTCAGGACTGCTTTAACTGACTGACCTGAAGGTTTTGTTGTGGATTACACTCAATTCCAGAAAAGTTACTTTTGCTAATCTGCATGTATTCCCCCTCATCTAAAATGTCCACAGCATAGAGTAGGGGGGCATATGTAGCTAAAATAGGTCCCGTGGGAATTTCATATTAATTTTTGTAACCATCGATATTTATAATCACTATTGTATACAGATTCAGAAAACAAATATTGCTCCAGTTTTTCTGATGAATAGCATGTTCATTTTGAGGCCACCACTATCAGTCTGTTAAAGGCACTAAGTAAAATAAGGTGTCACTATATATTGTATTTAAAATATTGGCATGTAGCGTGTTAAAAGAAAGGAAACCATGTGAACTACACTAAAACATGCATACATATTTGTTTTGTTGCCGTTAGGGGCGAATATATTAATTTGAAGGGCGCGCGCGCGCGTGCGTGTGTGTGTGTGTGTGTGTGTGAAATATTCGAAGTACCGATATTAGATGTCATGTTTGATCAAATTCACCACAAAGTTTGCACATTTTCTGTTAAAAAAGGGATATTTAGTGTCTGTCAAATAGGGTCTATTCAGTGTAATTCAAAAGTAGGGAGTGCGAACACCTTTCTGCTAGTGTGTACAATGTGGGCATTGACTAAAGCGTAAGTTAGTTGCTGAGAGATGAGCGCCATCTTGTCACTGTCAAATAGGGTCTATTCAGTGTAACTCAAAAGTAGGGGGTGCGAACACCTTTCTGCTAGTGTGTACAATGTGGGCATTGACTATAACGCAAGTTAGTTGCTGAGAGATGAGCGCCATCTTGTCACTGTAAAATAGGGTTTTCAGACTACTAATTGGAGACCATTCATAAAGTTCTTTTTTTTTTCTTTCAAAACCAGGGTCTGCTTTTATCACACCTGCTCCATATACACCTTGTGGTACATTTGATCATTACTCCCCACGCCCCCGTCCCCCCGCGTATTCAGGTGTAAATTGATCTTCCACATTGAAAAGTACATCGGACACAATTAGGAGCACTGACTGCATCCATCTGACACCAAGTCATTGGAAAAAATAGATTATTCATCTTGAAACAATCTGTCATTGCCCACCTTAATAAGTCTGTTCATCATATCACCGAAGCCTTGGACTTCAATGCCTCATCTATTTGCTGGTTTCTCTAAATATATCTTCCGTATGTCCCAACCTGATATCTCTCAGAAATGTCTTCTGAGTGTATTTGTTCTGTTCATGGTGTCTGAGATATTTCAACTTTTGGCCAATCTTCATAGATGATTCCAGCTCTACTACAACCTTTCATAGAAGCATTATTCTGCTCATGTTCCTGGTCAACAGCAACAGCAGAGAATGGTTATCATGTTGGGTTGGGGTTTTCACTGTGAAGCACCCTGCCAAAATGTTGCATATACATCAACATTGTATTCATTAAATGTCGCCAAATCTTGAAAATGGACTGAAAGTCACCTAGTTTATGTTGTTTTAAGAAACCAATAATGATAAAATACTTAAATACAAAATGAAGTTTGCTTTGCAAATGCTCAGAGAAAGAGCATTATTTTTATTTCCAACTGCAGAACTGGAAAACAAAACTAGAACGGGGTTCATGATTTAACTCTGTGATTGCAGCAGTCTTGACTGACGAAGTATAAATCATACATGTCTTCCACTGTATATGATGGGGATGTGTCACATCAATGGCTTTTGGGAAAGGAGTATATCGCTCGTGACGAGGCAACTTCAGCCTATATATATACTAGGACATCCACTAATTCACTACCATCAAGAATATAGATCTGCTACCACTTCATATGAAGGCATCCGAGAAACACAATTAAGTGATATTCACTTTGACTTATTAGACATATACATTAAAATATGTTTGTCATTGGCATACAAATGGTAGTCCAGGATAATTATGAATATTTTGGTTGAGATTCAGAATGCCAACTTCCGTTTTCACCAGACACATTGAGTAATGATGAGACGGCGTCACAAACGAGAAATCATGGCCACATTCCTCTCAGGGGTGGTACTCCCTGGCTGATGGTTATCGTGGAATATAGCCACAAAATAATCTCACCTTCGTCAAAAACCATACCATTCAAAAATTATTCCTGGTACATGTGACTCATATCCCTTAAACACCGGCCTCGGTGGCGTCGTGGTTAGGCCATCGGTCTACAGGCTGGTAGGTACTGTGTTCGGATCCCAGTCGAGGCATGGGATTTTTAAATCAGATACCGACTCCAAACCCTTAGTGAGTTCCCCGCAAGGCTCATTGGGTAGGTGTAAACCACTTGCACTGACTAGTGATCCATAACTGGTTCAACAAAGGCCATGGTTTGTGCTATCCTGCCTGTGGGAAGCGCAAATAAAAGATCCCTTGTTGCCTGTCGTAAAAGAGTAGCCTTGTGGCGACAGCGGGTTTCCTCTAAAAAAAAGTGTCAGAATGACCATATGTTTGACGTCCAATAGCCGATGATAAGATAAAAAAATCAATGTGCTCTAGTGGCGTCGTTAAATAAAACAAACTTTACATATGCCTTACAAGGTTCATGCCTGCAATATGTAAATATGAATCCTGCGAATGTTTGCAACATAATTAAATATGTAAGTTACTTTCCCCAAAAGAGATACGGTGGACATAACCCTTCTCCAATGAACAGTGTTTTTGGCATTAATTCTGATGCTGCCCTTGAAATACTAGTCTAGTATAAACTATGTAATTCTTTAATGTTAGCTATTTAAAAAAAAAACACCCATGAAATTGTCATTAAGCAGTAAATTACAAGATGTGCAGCCAAAGTGGCCATTTTGAAAAATGGCTGCCACAACAATCACGGAATAAATCTCCAATGTTCCTATTTCAAAAATATTTCCTAAGATATGTCATAGAATGCACAATGGTATGTTTCTATCATCAAAGATACACATTTTGGTGATGAATCGGATGATGATGTTAATATTGAGCGAAACCTTTTAGTTGAAATGCACACATAATATTTAAGGGCAGGTAATATAGTATGCTCACTATAATACAAAATGTCGTATATTCCCTTAATTTACCTAAGAAACAGAGATACTTTAGGCACACATAAATTTTATAATATAAACTAAATCCGCATAGGTTTTTAGAAGAAATAAGAGAGACCTTAAAAATGGCTATTAAGATGTTTTATGACCCTGTATACCATATTCATACATAATATTGCTGCATTAGACAAAAAAATGTAGCGGGTTTCCTCTAATGACTACGAGTAAGAATTACCAAATGTTTGGCATCCAACAGCCGATGATTAATTAATCAATGTGCTCCAGTGGTGTCGTTAAACAAAACTTCTCTTTTTTTTTCATACATAATATTGACTTATCTGTACAATACTCACCACAAGCTATCCACTGATATACTAAATGTCCATGTTCCAAAGAAAAACACCTCTCACATTGATGCTATAAGTCGATTTTGGGTACTGACCTTGAACAACGTCAAAATTACCTTGACCTTCATTAGAAAAAATGGAACCATATTTTTGTTTTGTAATCTACATACTATTACAATTACAATCATGGATGGTTCCAAAAATTAACATTCAAGTCCCACAGAATTACATATGCCCCTACACTAGCAGTTAAAATATATTTAATTCAGTTCCTGCAAACCAGAGACATGCCATTTTTCCACATGACGGATATCGGCTACAACCACACCCATCTAACATTTTCTAACTGGGTAATATTCATAGACTGTCAGTGACCTTATTGCTATATTTAAGAATATTTAATGGCTCAGTCCGTTTGCAATCACAAGTTCACCGTCGCCTCATAATAAGGGGTCATTCAGATATTAATAACGCTCGGGGTGGTGGGGGGTGGGGGTGTAGGTCCAATATTTTTGCTTAAGTAGTGGTTTTGGGCTCAGTGAGAAGTTCTCTACCAAATAGCAAAGGAATTTTGGATAAAACTTTCACCACAGTTAAATCACTAATTAGCATTTGACCTCTTCTTAAGTGCACTTAGAACGCAACCAATTTTTCTTAAATTGGTAATTCTGAATCGGGTGAGTATACTCTACATGTAAAATTTGGTTCCAAAGATGGAACTTTCACCACAATTAAATTCCTAATTACCACTAATTAGAGTCTTTCTTAAGTAACCTTTCCCGCAAAATATTTTTTCTTAAGTAGTGAATTTGGGCTCAGTGAGATGTCCTCTAACCAAGTAGCAAAGGAATTTTGGATGGAACTTACACAACAATTAAATCTCATTTTGGGGGGTAATTTCAGTAGCGCCCCCTATTTACTCCCGCACTAGATTTATTTGAGAATTGGGTTTCTGTGGTCAGTTGGGGTCCCTCTACACCACAACCACCTCAGACCTTTTGGAACTCTCGCAACATTAAATCTCACTTGGCTCCCACACTAAAGTTAGTCCGATTTTATTATTATTTGATGGCTATTTTTCGAAGCGGAAATTTAGGATTAGTAAAAACGGATAAATATTCAATTGAATAATCATTTATATCATTACTTACCTGTTTGAAATGTCATTTTACTGCATTTTCGCAACAGACACGCAGTTTTCTTACTTTCTTATTACAGTTGGAAATCATCCGGAACACGTTACTGTACGATACGTTATTTTTAATGTCTGCACAAACATGTAACCCTATACTAATGAATATTGGACCTCGTGCCATCTATGGTTATCACAGTGTAATGGTATTACTAGGTCAGTACTTACAAGCATGGTATACTTACATTCAGAGCCGGTTTATCCTAATAGCACGTGCTACGGGCCCCGTGGTGATGTCACTGATGTGTACATTTATTTTCCCCAGGTCATTTTTCCCCTCTCTCCGATGGGGTTGCAAAATATTTATCCTGAAAAGGGGGCCCCGCTGTTATTTGTGCTACAAGCCCTGCGGATCCTTAAACCGGCTCTACTTACATTGATAACTCATTCAAAGGTTCAAATCGGGCCAAATAACTCTAGTACCTCGTCTATAGGAGGACAGCCACTCCCGAGGAGTTCCTTTACTGGACAATACACCCGTACTATACAGCTCAAAGAAGACTGTTACTCCCAGTCTGAAAAGGAATGAATATTTAAGGACACCCCAGCACAAAAATAATACAGATTGGCAATTGGGCCCCAGACTAATTTACTGCCAACAGCAAACATACGCTGGTCTGCAATAATAAAACGATGACAACTCCCCATTAATATTGAACAAGTTATATTTAACACCCAGATTATGTACTAAACAAATCGTACTTATACGTTTTCAATACAAAATAATAGCAACCAATAACTTTCTTTGTAGAATAGGGATTCGGGACAATGCACTTTGTACTTTATGTAAAGAGGACGAGGAAACGATAATGCACCTTTTCTAAAATGTGCAAAAGTGTCTCCTTTTTTTTTGTGTGTGTGTCGAAATTTGGATTTTGGACGTCACTGGATGATGTACAACTATAAACGATAGAAATATAATATTTTGTATAAAAACAGAACAAAAAAACCTTAATCATTTAATTTTAATAACAAAACGTTTCCTCGTCTTCTAGCTATGGTAAAGGATTATTATATGACAGAAGAAAATAATATCACAAATAAATTTGCAAGGGACCGACTATATTAAAAAATGATGCGGTATTAGAAGCCAGTAGTAGTATTAGGGCCTGCCGGGCCTCATGACCTACTTTCCGTGACCTTGACCTTGATGACGTCACGGCCTTGTGCCGTGACCTCGTCCTACTGCCCCTGACCTACTTAGACTGACCGTGACCTTGATGACGTCACGGACTACTGTACCGTGTGCAACGTCCTACTGACCCGGCCCTGACCTACTTAGACCGGCCCCTGACCTACTTAGACTAGCACGAAAGAGTATAAAAAGGCTAGATACGGTTTCATTGTCATTCGCTCGCCGAAAACGACCAGATATACGTTCGTTTTACTAGAGAACAGACGTGTTTTATGATTCTGACATTCTTGTGGCTTGTTGCACTCTATCTGGAACGAAGACGATGGCATCGGGATATTCGAGCAGTCTTAGTAGCAGCAGCAGCGACGAGGACGACGTCTTGGTCTGCAAATGTTCAGAAAGACATACAATCAAATGTGTGACTAGCAAACAAGATGAGAAGAAGAGTACTCATTGTGTGGATCAAGCGGATGCTACACGCAAAATTGGGGATAGAATTGAAGATGGCGAACTCGTGGATGAAGCCACAGATCAGACGGATGCCGCCCGTGACACAGACGCTGCCTGGGATGAAGAAGACTGCTGTTCGAGACGTTACCTGTTCTGTCATCGTCCCGAAATGAGACATTTCTATGCCCGGATGCTGACGTATGCTCGGTGGCCCATACAATTACGTCAGAAACCAAAAGAACTTGCCAAGGCCGGTTTCTACTACACAGGAGACCACGATGCCGTCGTCTGTTACTGTTGTGGACTACGCGTCTACCGATGGAAGAAAACAGACGACCCAGTGATGGAACATTACAGACTCTCTCCAAGATGTCCTTATGTGAACAACCTGTTCAGACATTAAATGTTTTAGACACTTGTGTGCTATGTTTTCATGTTGTATGTTGTGAATAAAACCGTGAATAACAGGTTTTGCTTTCTTATTTATGTCCTGGGTCCATGAGTGTGTCTCTGGACGTGTCCCTATGGTAGTAACACTGGTAAAGGGTAATATTTTGGTAACGATTATTTTTGGGAGCTCGCACGATGAGATTTGTGCTTGGGAGGAGGGACACTGGTCATACGTATCACACACACATTCAAACATTCCTGTACCATATCTTTATGCGTCATAAGGTATATAAGTAAAACAGTTTTGGAAAACTCGTCATTTGAGGTAGAACTTTCAGAGGAGCAACATGTCAGACCAGTACAAGTTATATGTACCAGACGTGGATAAGTGGACCCGTTTCTATAAACTGCAGGCAGAAGGTAAACTTCAACCTCATTTTCCAGTGCAACGTGGTGGGAAAAGTCAGATCATGTACAGTGTGGATCGATGTCTAGAACTCTACGATCCCACGTGGAAAAAAGAAAAAGAGGAACAGAACAAGTCCCCGACACCCAAAGTCGTCATGGTCTCCCCAACACAACAAGTGGTAGAGCAAGCCAAAGCCGATCTGAAACGGAAACAACAACAACAACAACAAAGTGGTACGGGTTGGAAAGCCCCGAAACGGCAGAAGCATTTCTAAATAAGCTATAAAAGGAACTATGTGGGTCAGATATCGTCATTTCATTTAGAGTCGTCATGCAGAGCACATGTTCAGAATGTGGTTTCACATTCTCGAGGAGAGACGCCATGTTAAGACATTTTCAACAAAAACATGCTAAAGGTCTACCACCACCACCACCACCACCGCCACCACCACCACCACCACAGCAGCAGCAGCCACCACCACCACCACCACCACAGCAGCAGCAGCCCCTAAGATGGTTACATCCCTTCACCATGATCGTGTCGGGATCCACGTCGTGTGGAAAGACAGTTTTGTTGTACAAATTGTTGAGAGATGGTAAAATCCAGCCGCCTCCCCAGCGCATCATCTGGCTCTACAAACGATGGCAACCCCTCTATGATACGATCAAAAAGGTTGCTCGAGTGAAATTTGTTCAAGGTATACCCGATAATTTGGAAAAGGATCGTTATTTGGATCCCAGAGTCAGAAATCTCATCGTGTTGGACGACTTGATGTCTACAGCTGGAAAAGACCCTCGCATCACCGACCTGTTCACGGTGGCGTTGATGACAAAGCGATCCATCTAAAAAAATACAAAATACAGGCCTATGGGAGAGGGGGGTACTTTTAGGTCAATATTGAGGGGCATTATTGAGCAAAGACACCAGGAAGTATTTTTGTAAGATTTAAAAATAACCCATTGGCACCCCTACTGGCTCGTAGTGTGCAGAGATACGTTTTTAGATTAGGTCAAAGGTGTTGTCATACATCAGACCTAGTGTTGTTTCGCATACAATAGCACATTATGTTCATGCGATAGTGTAAATACAGATATCTGTCAGATATACATGTTTATTTGTGTGACGAGCAATTGCTTAGAAATTTCCGATCACAAGGTTAATATTTATATACGTGCTTATTTACATTGTCACCTGAACTATACGTGTGTGTGAACGTCATCGACATCAGTAATAATAATTTTAAATATTTCATATATTACACCTTAAAAACACTAGTCTTGAGTATATATTTTAAATTGATATTTTAAATTATTAATATTGCTCAATATCACAATCTACTGAATGTAAAACATTTTTTTTTATATGAACACTATGAAAGGGGATTGTTTCAATGAACTGTTACAAAGTATAACATGTGACACGCTTAGCACTGATAGCAGTCAGAGACGGATCCCTGGGGTGTGCAACCAGAGGGGTGCTGTCGAAGTACTGTCTTTTTTGGAGGGAGAGGCCCCTGGTCACAGGGACCATGGTTTACTCGAATTTATTATAATATTGTAGGGTATCACAGGAAGTTTTTATTTTATTTATTTATAAATAATTTGTCCCCTCCTAGTTGCTGCTTGGAAAGTGTAATTATGAAGAAAACAATTCTCATTGGGTCAGGGAGATTCAAGGTTTCTAGGTCGATGACCTAGTTCTTCAGTAGGTTACTGGAACAGTCATGGGTATAAATTCAAACACATTTTTTGGTTACAACATATCAACATGGACTGCTTCAGCGATAATGCGTGAGCAACTTTACTGTTTTCATTATTTTTTTAAATTTTATTTTTGGCAAAATGTTAGTTAAATCATGTCAAATGTATCATTTTAAAATCAGTAATGTTTGGTTTCAAATTATTTTTACATCAAAAGTTGAGTTTAAAAATCCCATTCACGATAAAACTAATAAATGTCTTTTCTCTTTTTCAGAATCGATCAGTTTGATTTCGAGCAGTTGCTCGACCAGTGGAGGTAAGATTATTTTATAGCTCACGATATTATCATAGTTGATTTTTAAAAACATTCTACACCATGTTTTATGTTCCACACGGCGATGTTCGAAAGGTTACAATATACACAGCTTTGATCAATGCTTGTATTTTTATGTAATTTTTTTATATTTCCAGTGACGAATATTATAATAATGTGGCGGCCACCACCACCACCACCACCGCCACCACCACCGCAGCAGCAGCCGCCACCACCACCACAGCAGCAGCCACTACATATCCGGTACTGAGGGGTATGTTAAATCCCCCAAAAAACACTGATATGTAAGTATGTTTACTAAAACACACACTACCTGACTGTTCTTGTAAAACCGTGCTGTTTTATTTTTGTTGTCTTTCATATAATTAAGATCCAGAGGATGATATCTGTCAAAGGGACGTCCGAATTAATCTGAGTGGGTGAGGGGATATTCTCTATACCACTACAATGTCTAGACATGATTTTATAAAATGGTATTAAACTGAGTATCGTGCAATTATTACATATATATATTAAGCTTTTCAGGAATATTAACTTTTTTTGAGAGCATCACATTTGAAAAACTATTTCTTTTTTCCAGGGACAGAAGACAAATCAAAGAAGAATTGGACAATTTAATTCTCCAAATTCAAGAAATAAAAAAAAAATTATAAAAAAAAAAAATTACAGGTTTATGGGTATGATGCCTTGTCAATGACACTAATCAGGGCACATTCGCATATATTTGTTATTAACAATTCGACTGAACCACCTTTATGTGATCTACGATTCGCCCGCTATCCTGTCAACGCCAGGTGTATTATTTGCAAGGTCAACGCTCTAGATTAAACAAATATTTTTTTTCAGGAAATAAGTGTATGATTTAAAAATATTTATTCAAATATAATACTCACTATATATGTATTGTAGTAATATCCATATTTTTAAAACTATTGATCTTAGTTTACGTTTTCAAATTTTAGCGCCCATATTTGCTTGCATGAAAAAACGATTGACGTGTGACCTCACATTTTTACTGACGTCACTCACTAATGCATAAAAATAAACATACAGACAACACTTCGATAGATATTTTGGGCATGATCGCCATAAATTACGAAAACTACAAATGTTTTAATTGTCATACGGGTCATGTGTTTTTGACCTATTTTGGTTCATGTGTAGAAAACAAGCTATTTTTTAAGGTAACATATAATTGGATATACATAAAAATTTCTTAGCTATTTGACTGTCTACACATCTTACTGTGAGACTTAGAACGTAAACAAACGGTAGGTACTTTAAAAAGAGGTGAAATGACACGACTTAATAGAGACAACGACTCAACAGGGGTGAGAGTATAACACGTTTATAATGTTTGAATGACGTCAGTTTTTGAATGACGTTGCATACAAGAACAACTGCTTCCGTGTTTAGAACACTTTCAATGTAAAATTGTTATTTATTTCACCGTGTTTGAAGAAAGAACGATTTTCAAAAAGTACCATTTGATAAAACGTTATATTTGTCCACCACTGCAAACACATAGATCTTCAAACTAAATCAGTATAAGAAAATTAACTTACTATTTTCAAGTCTTGATCAGTCGATTTCTAACAGTGACAAAATCTCTCACAATGATCCAAATGAATCTTCTTCTAACAATGACGAAATATCTCAAACGAATAACAATGACGTAGTAGATGTGGTCGTTTTCGGCAAGCGAATGATAATGAAACCGTATCTAGCCTTTTTATACTCTTTCGTGCCAGTCTAAGTAGGTCAGGGGCCGTTCTAAGTAGGTCAGGGCCGGGTCAGTAGGACGTTGCACACGGCACAGTAGTCCGTGACGTCATCAAGGTCAAGGCCAGTCTAAGTAGGTCAGGGCCGGGTCAGTAGGACGTTCCACACGGTACAGTAGTCCGCGACGTCATCAAGGCCAGTCTAAGTAGGTCAGGGCCAGTAGGACGAGGTCACGGCACAAGGCCGTGACGTCATCAAGGTCGAGGTCACGGAAAGTAGGTCATGAGGCCCGGCAGGCCCTAATACTACTGCCAGTGAATAAATATTCTCCGTTTCTTTTTAATTAAGGTTGATTTAATCAACTGGTTTTTAATGTATCTATAAATACTATATATAAGTAATATAACTACGCAAATATATAAATCATGTAAATAGGATATCTGTTATGAAATAACCCATGTGTTTAAATACATAGATCTTCCTCAAACATCAGCTCTACATATTTTTAAAAATACGTTTTGTATTTAATTGCGTTCTGTGTGTATATTGTTTTTGGTTTTTTTGTTTGTTTGTTTTTCTTTGTATTTTGTAATATATGTTTTGTAAACTACCATTGCCAATAAAGGGAAATTCCTCAGTTTGCTGCAATGTTTAAGATGTCATCGACTAACAATTTTTTTTTAACGGCTGTAATTACATATCAAATATATTTTTCTGCATAAAATATTAGTGGCTGTATATTAAATGTGTTTCTGATCGTTCTAATATTTGTACTAGGTTAAATTTCATTTTATTTCCTAAAAGGAATGTCCCTTTAAAACATAAAATAAATAAATATTGTTTTTAGTTTTTTACCAAATCAAAACTAGTCACGAATAGAGCTGATTGTAATATATATATAGCTGTGATGACATGCACTCATGAACCACTGTCAAAACGGTGGTGATATCAGGTGTTCGCCAAGTGCCATGTGATTCATGAGTGCTTTCCAGCTGTCTAAATGTCTACTGAGCGGTCTTGTACACGTACTGATTTGTTAATATTTAAAAACATAGTGTCAGGATTCGAGCCGACTCGCGTGGCATTCGACAGTCGAGGATTGGTCGTTTGGGTAGTTCTAGTACCAATCTAATTAAAATTAGCTCCACTATTACATGTGGATCTAACAGCAGCCCGTTGGAGCTCATGTCCAGTTGACCTTGATTTAACAGACATTTTGGAAACGCCTTCATATTTTATTTTGCCACCTTGCTGTATCAAACCACCAAAAATTGTATTCGATCTTGTGCATCTAAAAAAAAGAAGAAAAAAAAAAGATCGCACAGATAGAGTTATTTATAAACAACATTTCATGGAAATCCAAGAGAGGTACTGTGATTACATTCCTGTTTACACAGACGGATCACGGGATGGGAATTATGTGGCTTGTGCTACAGTTTTTCCATCAGACGCAATAATGTCCATGAGATTGCCCGACTCAACATCAATCTTTACTGCTGAAATTTGGGCAATCATTAAAGCCCTGGAACAGATTAAGTATTCATGTGCATCCAAGTATATTATTTTTACAGACTCACTTTCGTGTCTCCAAGCTCTACAGTACATGAAATTGAAGCATCCCTTAGCATTCCCAGTCTGCAGCTCGTCGTGGTAAAACGTGTTTGTGCACACTGCACGTGCTTTCGCGGCTTGACTTGGGGATCCTTCACTTTTGTTGTTTTTGTCAACGAAGTGAAGTTTTCTACTGGGGTGTATGCGGCCATTGGAAGTGATTGAACGCTGGAACGCTTCTCGTTTCGACAGTCTGCACCACCAGGTTAGATTCTTTTTTAGCGAGATACCTTGCCTCCACGTCATTTCTCCGTCTGACTATGTTGACTTGTATTTTTCGTGACTGTATGGCGGTCATTCTGCAGAACGGTTGTTCGCGTTTAGTCTCTACATGTCCGAGCCTGTCCTAGCAGCACTGGAAGATTGACCGCCCCACTCTAAGAAGAAATAGGAAGCGGGGTCGGCCCCTACTACTCTTTTTCTACACTTTACTTTGTTTTATTGTGATACCATCTCGTATCCTCCGGAGTCGGGCCCGTCCGCACCACTATACCAACTCATGACGACTGGACTATACCCTAGTCTGATTCTTTCTCTCGTTCAGACGGATCCGGCTTCTCAAGATCTGTATTTCAGCACAGCACTACACCTTCAACATCTATTGACTGTCAATCTAGGGGTTTTCTTGACGGGATGCAACCCAGCTCGTCCTTAAAAGCTGTGCACCCTAACGGCCTTAACGAGGCCACTCACGTGGACAGATAGATCGGACTTTAAAACTTTTAGACCTTCGTTCAAACGTTTATGTCAAAATTACTTTTGTCACGGGGATCCTATAATACCCGTAACTGAATGAAACAGGATTGTCCAAATATCTCTCCTAACTGTATATCTATTAGATCTCTCTGTAACAGGCAGTTATACCCGCGTGGCTCGTCTAGGCATGATCAGAGATAAGATCTTATATAAAGTATATATTATTATAGCACGTTTAGTTCACTAGAAAACACAATACACTTTGGAATCTGTATTAACCTACGCTGACAAATGTACTGCCGCAGTAGTTAATTAACAACAACAAATAATAACAACCCAGAACTGATCACTTAATTAGTTAATCTCTAGGTGTCTAGTTTACACAATATGCTAATCACTTCACCGTGACACAACACCCACACGTGTGATAATTGAGAAACGCTTCCAGGAGAACTTAATTAATAAAGGAATTACAGCTCTATTCCTAACTGGTTAATTTTTAATTAACCCTTAACTACTCATTCAGTATCGTGTGATAATTGAGAAACGCTGCCAGGGGAACTTAATTAATAAAGGAATTACAACTCTATTCCTAACTGGTTAATTTTTAATTAACCCTTAACTACTCATTCAGTAACCTTGTAACACAGAATTAATACTGGTACCTTTCACAATAAAGACAATAACCTACAGTTTACCTAGGTCCTCTAGGATGACTGGCTAAGCTTTAATAATTATTTAGACAGTGAGCCTACAGTTTACTGCGTCAGATGACCGGCAGCACCGTCTAAATAATATTGGTATAATACAGTATTAAAATATTTAAAGTCACATCAAGGTTATACAACAGAGCAGAAATAATATATAATTACCACGTCCGGACTGAACTTATATATTTCGTTCAGTGGACGACGTCCGTTTCCCCTGCAGCCTTCCTATGTTTCTCCTCGATATCTCTAAAACCCTAGCTATTTAACAAAAAACCGAATATCGCCTGGGGGCACAACGCGGTACCTCACGTATCATGAGATATTTCCCCAACTCCCAGAGACGCATTTTTCTCTTAGAAGACAAGACTGGCTGTCGCCATTCCGCGAGCAATCCCCTGGTCATAAACAGCACTACCGGAGGTATTACGTAACTACTCGCCAGATGGCCTCCGCACCAGGGCTGGGTGTGTATTAGGCACAGCTCGACCACGGTCGCGCGGAGGTATTACGTAACAAGGTGCCCACCTGGGCTTAAGTGCATATTGGAACTGCACACGGCCCTCTAAAACAATTAACATCGCCACAGGCGAAAAGAAATAAGAGCATTTACCGTCACAACTTTATTTTTTTAATATTATTAAATAGTCCGATCCTCTCTTCTTTCTCTTATTTATTTTTGGACTGTCCTTCTAAAATGCTCCAAATTATATAAATATTCGACCGAGCAGTCAATTCTTTTTATTTCTGGCTTGTAAATTATTATTTTTTTTTTTTTTAATTCGATTAACTTTTTTATTAATTGCTATTTTCAAAATTCTGCCCATTTTCAACTCTATCCCCCCCCCCCCCCCCCCCCCACCTCCATCCCGAGTCAGGCCACCGATTTGATCTAATTTCTTTTTGACCACCCGATCTAATCTAGCGACCAAATTTAATAGTAAAATTTTCTTTAATAATTATATTAGAGATGCGCATCAAAATTTTAAAGGCCCACTATTTAATTTTTGGATGTAAATTTCAAAATTGTCCGCGAATTTTTTTTCTGTCCCGGTGTAATAGGTTCAAATTACCCCCACCCAACAACCAGTAAATTTTCACAAATAGGGTATATTTTTTTTACATCAAAACGTTGATATATATATTAAGTATTCCTATAAAATATGAAAATTCATATTACACGAACACATATTTTGCATAAAAAGTATGGAAACCTAGATAGAGTGGGTATCAGAATTTATGTTTAAGCAAATATTTCGAGAATACAAACCAAAATGTGACATCTTACATTGTACACGAAAAGAAACATGCAATCCAGATACTCACTTTAATGGGGAAAAGGTAATATTATAAAATAATATGACATTTTGTCTTGTCGTACATAATGTATAAAAAGTATAGCGTATAACTTAATAACAATCTTGAAGTTGACAAACTTAGAAAGGTGTGTTATCTGCATCTGAGACGCTATCAACACAAGTAATATATTATGTGGTTTTTTAACCTCTTGGCATGTTGTAAACTAAAAGTACCAACACTGAAAAAATCAAGTGGACGTGTTGGGGTTATAGCCAATTGCCCTTATATATGAATAAAAAAAAAAGAGACTATTTTCCATAATGACATTTCAACATACATGTGATAGTATCAGTGCAATAAACAAACCCATCTAATAACACTACAACCCATTGGTCCTGTAACTTCACCGTGTAACATCGCCATCACAAATATTTGCATACAATGCAGGACTAACGACATTTTAAAAAGTCTGAACAAAAACTAATCAAACTAAAGTATTTCAACATAATGTTCTTACATTTTGAGAAAGGTATGGGACTCGTTTGTACACAGTTAACGCTTAGATACGCCTCACATCCTCAAAGTGCTCATTCTGGTCGAGTAAGTATATTCCTTCTGAGGAATGTTCATCTTCCGCTGCTTCACATTGAGGGGTAAATTTAAGCCATTTATAGCACGCCCCAGACTTAGCAAAGGTTATAATGTTCGTCTTCAACAAAGTCGCCATTGCGAAGAGTTCGACCTCTGTTCCCCAGACTCCCGACCTCTCCATACCTTACTTCTCCAGATACGAATCCATTCCACCATCGATCGCCTTAAGAGTAGAAGACAATATATCCGAGTTCTCTTTCATGAACTGTGTGGTGATGACGCGAAAACCGCCATGGCCATCCTGCGATCCCGTGACAATACAAGAAATTGCTCGGAAAAAACAATTGCCGTCGCCCACAATTCTCCCAACGGATGATCTTGGGTTCCGATCGATGAATATGATGGCCACAAACAAGTTCGAGTCCAAGATTCTTACATGTTTTTTTCTGCCACTCCTTGCACACAGGCAGATATTCCAGTGTCGTCTGTGAATCTGAATGGATGATCTCTGGCGATTGTTCTTCAGAACCTGCAACTGCATCATCTGTAGTGCTGTCGTTTGATCTTGGCTTTTCACACGAGGGCGTCATTTTTTCTTTCCACTGCTTCAGATCCTTCCCATTCGCCTTCTGGCGCAGAATTTTGCCATGTATATTCTTCAGTCTGTAATTGTTTTGTCCAAGGCATTCTACAATGGTGTATGGACCATTCCATCGTGGAACGAACTTTCCACCTTTTCTGTCGGCGCGGACAGGATCTTTGTGCAAGACCTTTGTGTCGATTTGAAAGTTCTTTTCTGACAGTCTACGTTTATCATAGCCTTTCTTCTGCCGTTGCTGTGCCTTTGATATGTTGCAGTGGGCCTTCTCGTACATCTTCTTCTGTACCTCTTCCATCTGTCTAACTCGTTTCTGGACTTCATCTTCGTGTACTTCGTCATTAACCGAGGTAGGAGGCTCTCCGTCCAGCTCTACGTCAATTGGCAGTTTGGCGTCTCTTGTGTACAGCATTCTGAAGGGTGAGAATCCTGTACTGGAATGCTTGGACGTGCGGTAGGCGAAGAGCGTCGGGGCCAGGCTTTGTGCCCAATTCTGTTTCTCCTCAAGACACTTCAAAAGACAGTCTTTCGTCGTCCTATTCTGTCTCTCAACCAACCCGTTTGCTTGAGGATGGTAGGCACTTGTTATTCTTTGTTCTGTACCGCATAGTCGGTGGAGTTCGGTGCTAACAGCATTCACGAATTCTCTACCCTGGTCATTTATTTGGATGTTGACACATCCATGTCGGCACACAATTTCCTCCAGCAAAAAGGCTGCCACCTCGATGGCGGATTTTGTTTTAAGGGCACGCGCCTCAATCCACTTTGAGAAATAGTCTACTGCGGTGGCGATTATCGTGTATCCTTCAGGCGTCTCTGCTAGAAATGATAAGTCAACACCGATTTGCGCCATTGTCTGTTTAGGAACTGGAACAGGGTGAAGTTCTCGAAGTTCTTTCTTGTGGCACGGGTTCACTGCCTGGCACTTGTCACAGCTCGAGACGAATTTTGCCACGTCATAAGACACACCTTTCCAATAATAGCGTTCCATTATTTTTGCTAGTGGCTTGTCTCGGCCCATATGAACACCCCCCCCCCCCCCCCCCCCACACACACACACACTTGGCCTGATCACCGTCTCCTGAACCTAAATGCATGGATTCAATGATTCGCTCACGTTCCGCTGGTTCCATTATTACGAGCAATTCTGACGCTTTTGTACAATCGTGACGTCCTGGCGAATGTTTATAGTAGAGTCGTCCATTTCTTCCAAGATACGACTTGCTTAATCGACGAATATTTGCCTTATCGTTCTTGGACGTCTTTTCGGGGTACTTGTGGTTCACTACGTACTGAAATATAGCTTTCAGGGCATTTTCATAATTATTGGTCCTGTTTCCATCGACTTTGGATAGCTTCATGTTGTCGGACCGATATTCGAATATCGAATGAATGACCCCACGAATTACTTCAGAGACCAACTTATTGAAAGGGGGGTCAAGGAATGAAACAAGTACATATCCTGAGTTCTAGTATGTAATCTTTGAACTGCAGCGACGCTATATTTGACTCCCACCCCTTCACAACGTTCAGTGGTTTGTTCTGACACATCAAAACATAACCCGCTAAGATGAAACGTTATGCATAGACATAATGTATCTTTACTAATAATCGACTTCAAAGATATCTGTCGGACTTCTCACTTTGATTCTACAGTTTTTGTAAAACGTCGGCAAACTTCAAAGTGCACACGCCTTTTGCGAAATCCAATCAGAAACCAACTGTTGTGCCTATGTGGCTACATACAGGCGGTAGTTTTTCATTAATATATGACTATTATTTTATTATTTAAACGTGTTTATTTCCAAATAACATTCAATAACAACTTGACTTAACAATTATACAAAATCTGTATCCATCGAACTATATTTACGCCCTATATCAAGCACTCCATACTAAACACCCGTATCTAATAATATCAGAGTATAATAAAAGTTAAAACAAAACCTTCATAGCTTTCATATTTATAGTTAGTTTTTCGGTAAACGCAGTCCGAATCGATTTGGATAGAATTGTACACCCCATTTCCTCCCCCTAAACCACCTTCACCAATCCCCGCTTCCAGTGCACCACTGATATAAGGCGACACTATCCAAACAAAGATACTGTTGATGCAAAGCATCAATACCGGCGACATGTAGGTCTTCTTGTGTTGTAGAAGGTACAAAAAAAAAGAGAAGGAATAGCATTCATGTTCATGCTAAATTCTGTAAGCTTGTATTGCGCTTGAGAACGAGTGTTCCCAACATTGTAGCCAGAGGTGAGCTGGGCAGGTTTTCAGTGACAGTTTTATCAGAGTGTTACAGTTGCAAAATATTGGATGAGATTGTTGACCCATTATGATAATATAATTTTGAAACATATTTATCATTATCAATACAAACTTGCAGAAAGGGGAAGAGATTGTTGGACATATACAGATAAACACTTATTATTTAGGTACGGTTTGCCGATATTTGGAATAGACAACAATATGCAATATTAGGAAAAAATTCTCATTTGGTATGTATATAAACATAATTGTTAAGATAACTCAAAATCTATGTGCGATTGTGTCTTTTAGGTAGACAGGAATGCATTCGGCCAACCTCGACCCTTTCCGATGTTCTATTTTCGTCTCGCTCATCATACAGGGGAGGTATCAAGGAAGAATTTATGTTGCACTTTCTACATACTGCATTATTCAAGTTCCAAATAAAAATGAATACAGCATTTTCAAGACAACTTCATGAATTATTTCACTGCACATTGTATGTATTTCCTCCCACTTCAATTTGAGAAGCGGTGGAAAATATGTACAAATAACTGCTCCCCAGAATCCTCCATATGACGTCGCCGGTCAATGAAATGATCCGCAAACTGCAAGAGATGACTTGCGTAATAAGGTGGATGCAATGTTGTACTCGGATATTTAAACATTAAACAAACCTCGAGAATAAAAACGCATTTTTTAACTTTGCAAAAACATTTTGATGAGAGCGCAAAAGACGCCAATAGTAATACTGCGGCAAATTGTACTAAATTGCGACAGTTTCTATAAACATGAAATTTTGGGGTTACAGAGAAGGATTTCACCCTAGTCATTCTCCCCATCACCCCAAGCCGGAAAACAGACATATACATGTACAGTTACTTCCCCCCACCCTCACTTCCCCCATTCCCCTCGGAATTTGCACTATAGTCCGTACCCCCCTCCCATCTCTCACTCCCTCCTTCCATCTCTTTCTCCCTCCTCCCATCTCTCTCCCCCTCCTCCCATTTCTCTCTACCTCCTCCCTCTCTCTCCCTCTTCCCAGTACCCAACTAAAATGACTTACAACGGCAATATTTAAGCTGTTCAGTAGTCGCTAAACGCACAAAACTGAACGTGACAGCAATATTACGTGACATCATTATATTGTGGCGTCACAATGGACTTAAGGGACGTCACAATGGGTTTAGGTGTTATTTTCCCTAGGGGAAAGAACAAAATGTTATGACACAGTTTACAAAGTCCCATATTATATATGGGTAATCGACGTAATTTGATATGAAACATTTTATATGGATAATAAAGAAATTATTACACGAGCGGGTGTGTCATACTGATTTTACAAAACTCGTGACTGATTTCATACAAAGAAATCTGTCACTTGTTTCGTAAAATCAGTATGACACACCCGCTCGTGTAATAATCTCTATTTCTTGTATACTACTACCTAAGTTCAGATATAAACTGTTAATAGTCAATACGTAAATAACAGAACACATAATATGTCTGTCCTATTATATTTTACGTATAGCCCCTTCCTGCGTCGACATCACGTCGTCTGTGTATATACATGGACGTTAAACAATGATTCAGTCACTCACCATTTATCTCCCCAGGAAATATCACTATGTAAAATTAGTCTAATTCACAACACGTTCATGAATCGCCGTCTAGTTTGAAATATTAAATGGGTTAATCCGAAACTTGGGGTAATTTGAAACTACCATATACGTGCAAGTTACCCCCCAGTTTCAGGCTACCCCCGGGGGGTCGTTTGAAACTAAGGGGGGTAGCTTGAAACTAGGTTCAAACTACCCCGGGGGTAATCTGAACCTAGGTTCAAACAACCCCCGGTAATCTGAAACTAGGTTCAAACAACCCCCAGTAATCTGAAACTAGGTTCAAACAACCCCCGGTAATCTGAAACTAGGTTTAAATTACCGGGGAGTAACTTGAATACGGGAGGAATTTGAAACTGGGACACCGGGACAAGCTCCTGGCTATCCAGAGACAGGCCCCGGGACTGACATGCTCGAAACTCTAGTGGTATATGAGCATGTAAAAATTATTCGCACTCGCACTCACATCCCTTAGTTGGGATGGTGATACGAAAGTGTGTCTTTTTATCAAATGCCAATAAAGATGTTATATTTTGTTGGGTACCCAGCCATGTTGGCATTAAGGGTAACGAAAAGGCAGATGTTGCTACCAAGTCTGCTTTGAACTTGACCCCGTGTCCATGTTGGTGTCCCCTACAGTGATTTTAAATTTCATATTAACCAATATATCTTTTCGACTTGGCAAGATGTTTGGGACGGTGCGGTTGCGAATAATCTTCATTCAGGCATGGCAGTCATCTTTCAGGCGGTGCAGGAAGGATGAGGTAGTCTTATGCCATGCCCGCATCGGCCATACATATTTGACGCATTCATTTATTTTAAAGGACCCTCCTCGGTGTGAATACTGTCAGTGTACACTGACTGTGCGGCACATTTTGGTGGAGTGTGATCATCTCAAACCGACGATAAATTATATATTTGGCAACAGAAATGTTTTGAAATCGTTTAAATTTCATCCAATGTTGGTTGTAAAGTTTTTGAAACACTTTGACTTCTATACAAAATTTTAAGATATACTTAACTCGATTTTATATATTGTATTATACTTTCCCCCCACAGCTCCTTACACTGTGGTTTTACATAAATATATATAAATAATATGTTCATATATTTACCATTTGTGACACCCAATAGCCGATATGTATTGTTGTGCTGGGGTGTCGTTAAACAAACATTCGTCCATTCGACCAATCAAAACGTTACTTGCAAAATCATGTCAGAGTTTTGAAAAGACTTTGAAAACATTCGGGATTATGTCGAGAGTATACGAAATGATTCGGGTGAATTACGAAGTATGCCGGAAACTAATGATAATATAATTTTTTTTATATAAAATTCGTTTCAAGACGGAAAAAACCCGTGATGGTATAGTCATAAAATCTGTTTATACTAGTATACAATCCAGAGTTTATTTCTGCACTTTGCCACATGTTTTTTTCAATGTTGAAATAGACCAACAAGTTCGCCTATTGCATAAATAGTCTCGCCCGATATTTTTAGAATTTGTATGCTCCCGAATAACGCTACAATAGACGAAGTGCAATTTGTCGATATTTAAATTGTTATTTATAAATGAAATGAATGTCAGCCCCCAGCACGACATGGGAGTGTCAACGCAATGCTGTTAAATCTAAGTGATTTGAACTAATTTTATATCAGATTGTTCTAGTGCAGACCGATGAATGGTCGTTGGGGCAATATCTAGATGCAGACTTCGTTTATGATCAAAATGTCAATTACAGTTCGAAGTACAGACCGACCTGTGATCTATGGTTTCCCTACATACAATGTTGAAGAGTTTAGGGTTTTTCTTCTTCTTGCTGGGGTCATCTCAGATGGTTTTTCCCCAGGGCTTTTATAAATGAAATGTCACCTGGACATGGGAGTGCACGCAATGCTGTTAGATCTACGCAAGTGCGTAGTGCGAATAATTTTTACATGACTGTTCTAGTACAGACATGTATGATGTCCCGGGACAGAAAAAAGTTAAGCCTGACAATTTTGAAATTTACATCCAAAACTTAAATAGATGTCCTATTAAAATTTCGATGCACATCTCTAATTAATATCGGGTCATCATAAATGGAAAATTCTACTCTTTTATAATGTGTTGGTCGCTAGATTAGATTAAAACAACGCACAGACACTGTGGGCGTGTCCCCCCCCCCCCCCCCACACACACACACCAATGTGTGTACCGCCAATATGAAAAGCCGAGTACGCCGATGAGCAAAATACATTCGAAGGAAGGTCTTGTTTCACTGACATTCTGTATGATGTTACATCTCCAGCGTTTTAAAGGGACATTCCTGAGTTTGCTGCACTTTTTACGATGTTATCGACTAACAAAGACTTTTTAACGATTGTAATTACATATTAGTGGCTGCATTTTAAACATGTTTCTGATCTTTCTAATATTTGTACTAGGTTAAATTTCATTTATTTCCACAAATATAACTTTTTCGTACGTACGAAGTTATTTGAAGACAAAATCCAATTTGGGCTTCTTACAAATATTAAGACGACCAGAAACACATTGGATATACAGACACTGGTATTCTAAACCAGAAAATATATTTAATATTTCAGTTTAATCGTAGAAATATTTTTGGGGTCGGAAACACCTTACAATGTTAATGATGTGTTTTTCCAATTAATAGTAACCATGTTTGTGCATTCTGAAAACAAAAAATATTTACTGACATTAAGATTGTTATGTTTGACATTTTATGATTAATTGCCTTTTGTTTTTTGGTTACTGTAGAGTTTTGAAGAACGCTTTTTATTATATTTGTGTTCACATTTCTAGTAACCATGTTTGCGTTACTAAAGTGCATTCAGAGAGCCTTATTGATGTTAAGACCGCTATTTTTGACCTGTCATGGTTAACATGGGGTTTTTCTTTTGGCTGTATAGTAACCATGTTAGGATTACTAAAGTGCTTATAAAAATTTACTGACGTGAAGACAGTTATATTTGATATTTCATAGTTCATGTTTTGTTTTCCTTGGCTCCAGTAATCATGCTTGCATTAGTAAAGTGCACATAGAATGTTTTACTGATATTAAGATATTTATATTTCACACGTCATAGTGAATGATGTGGTATTGCTTGGCCAACAGTTTTGAAAAACACTTTAAAGTTTCATTACGTTCAAATTTATTTGTTTTTACATTGTTTGTGTTATTAAAGTACATCCAGTTAAAGTTTAACTGATAATAAACATTTTTCATTATGTTTGATTGTGTTTACATTTCAATAAAAACAATTTAACACCACTGGATCAACTTACCCTTTGAAGTGGCACACTTTACCCCAACAGTGGGGAAAGTTAAGCCATTTAAAAAAATATTTTTGATGGCCCATCAGACCGCATGTATTTGATCTATCATGCTAGCATCACTGGTAAGTATGAATGACATGATGATGTATGCATTACAATATTGATCATCCTCTAATATCTCATATCTTACACACAGGACACAACTTTGTAAAAAGTGGCTCAACTAACCCGCCCCTCCCCTATGCTACCAAGATTAAATTATTACCGAAACATCCTACACATAATGCGGTGTTTGATAACAAATATATGAAGTTGTTTGATGCAATGCCAAATGCTATTCGTATATTTAGTCTTCGCATTAAGCGGGGTTTTTTTTGTTGTCGATTTCCAACATTGATTTAGCAGACACACTGGAAAAATCCTTCATATTTTGTTTTACCACTTGGTGTATTACACCACCTAAAATTGTGTTTGATCTTGCGCATCTGAAGAAATATCGTACAGATGCTGTTGTGTACAAACAATTTGTCATGGACATTCAAGACAGGTACCGTAATTACAGCCCTGTGTATACAGATGGATCCCAGGATGGGACTTCTGTGGCTTGCACTACAGTTTTTCCACCAGACACTATCATTTCCATGAGATTGCCTGACTCGGCATTAATCTTTAGGGCTGAAGTTCGGGCAGTCATTAAAGTCTTAGAAGAAATCAATGATTCGATTGCATCCACATTTATTATTTTTACTTACTCACTTTCCTGTCTCCAAGCTTTATGCAATATGAAGCTGGACCATCCCTTAATTGGGATGGTGATACGAAAGTGTGTCTTTTTATCCATTGCCAATAAAGATATTGTATTGTGTTCGGTGTCCAGCCATGTTAGCATCAGGGGTAATGAAAAGGCAGATTCTGCTTCCACGTCTGCTTTGATTTGCGTCATACCAGAGTTGTGTACCTTATACTGATTTTAAACATAGTATCAACTAATTTATCTTTTCGACTTGGCAACATGATTGGGACGTTGCAGTTGTGAACAAGCTTCATGCTATCAAGCCGGTCTTAAGAGTGGCAGTCCTCCTATAGACAGTGCAGGAAGGATGAAATAGTATTGTGTCGTACTGGCATCGACCATATTTACTTGACCCATTTATTTATCTTGAAGAAAGATCCTCCACCTCAGTGTGTGCACTGTTAGTGTACTCTGATGGTGCGCCACATTTTGGTGGAGTGTAAGTATTTCAAAGAAACTAGGAAAGATATATTTGGTCAGAGAAATGTGATGGAATCCTTTCGATTCCACGTGATACTGGCTTTTATTCTAAATTTTAATTTTATCTATCTGTGATATTTGTATTTTTACACTGTTTTTATTTGGCCCTTGAATTTTTATATTGATGTTGATCATCACTTCATGTTTTGAATTACCATAGTTTGACACCCAATAGCCGATGTATTTTTCGTGCTGGGGTAGGGTGTCGTTAAACATTTATTCATTCATTCCGATGCATTTTTCGTGCTGGGGTGTCGTTAAACATTCATTCATTCATTCGTTCATCTATTATATTTTTAGCATTTTAAAATCATCGAGTAAAATGTCATAGTTCTGGATTTGTTTGGGTTTTTTTTACTTTATTTAAATATCGTTCTGTGTTCTTTATGTTTCATTAATAATCTGTATAATGTTACATGCTCAGAGTTTTAAAATCTTCAAGTAAAATGTCTTAGTTTTGGGAATATTTCTCTTTATTTAATCATCGTTCTATGTTCTTTCTGTTTTATTGACAATCTATACTGTTACACATCTGCGTTTTAAAATCTTCAAGTAAAATGTCTTAGTTTATAATATTTCTCTTTATTTAATCATCGTTCTATGTTCTTTCTGTTTTATTGACAATCTATAATGTTACACATCTGCGTTTTAAAATCTTCAAGTAAAAATGTCTTAGTTTTGGAATATTTCTCTTTATTTAATCATCGTTCTATGTTCTTTCTGTTTTATTGACAATCTATAATGTTACACATATCCAGCGTTTTAAAATCTTTAAGTAAAAATGTCCTAGTTTTGGAATCTTTCTCTTTGTTCTTTCTGTTACATTGACAATCTGTATAATGTTGCATCTCCAGCGTTTTAAAATCTTCCAGTGAAATGTCTTAGTGCTGGGACCTTTCTCTTTATTTATTTAAACATCGTTCAATGTTCCTTCTGAATGCCTCCTCCACACTGTCATTCCAATCTCCATTGTAATAATGGATTCCAGTCATCGCGGTAATGGACGGTGTTGCGCCACGTATTTGTCGGGGCGGCTTCATGAAAACTGGAATCACAAAGTCCGCCTTCACATAATTAGCCACCAGTTCATTCGTCAGTGAGGATGTCATGGAAACGTTAGCCTCAAACATACACTGTCTATTGGTGAAAAACTCTTCCTCGATCATTAACAGAATACACGGAATATTCTTTATCAGATGATCAAGATTTGCGATTTCCGTTGCTCCAGCTTTTGCATATTCGTCTGCTAGTGTCACTTTCAGCGGCGAGTGAGCTTCACAATGCATCGTCATCAGAGTCTCGCTCAGTGTCTTGGCCTGATCACGGCAAGTAGGATGGCATAAGATGGCGACGTCATACTCTGTCACAGATGGAGGAACTAAAACAGACAAACAAGGACGAAGTCTTAAAAAACTACAGTTGCTTAAAGATAAATCGGTAAGAACTATTCAAAAAATAAATTGTAAAAGGATGAGAATACAGAACCGTGCCTACCATAAAATTACCATGACCAGCAGCCTAAAAATCGACGTTTCCTCCAGACAAATATTTTCCTCCAGACAAAAATAAGCATTTCTAATACATTTAAAGCACATTTTTTGGTAAATCCTTTCTTGGGAGACAACCACTCTCTGCACCCATTAGTTACGGCCATGTAGTCTATTTTTGTTTACATCTGGTTTAGTGCTTATAAAACTTTTAGAGTTTGGCTCTAATAGAGTGAGACACTAATGTCATGACAACGCCATACTAATTGTATGCGTGTGACGTCATTTGAGTTTGAGTCTGGACTCTAAAACGTTTTATAAGCACGGGCCCAGATGATTCTGCTGAAATATATATTTGATACATATTGGGTTATGATAGGAATTGAATGTATTTAGAGGTGCAGCCTGAATAATTCTTAAGCATCTTCGAAACAATAAAAATAACTATCCTTCCTAACGTTTCTTCGGCACGTTCCCTGAATGATGACTGGTGGTTGTCCAACTCAAATTTGTGGGTAGTGGCGCATAAAAGGATTGTCATCACAGTCTGTTTTGATTCTCGTTTTGAAATGCCAAGTCTCCAGAATGAGGAATCCCCTAAGATTAACTTTACGCTATATTTTACTCTTTATTTTTATTTTTATAATGTCCCTTGTAGCGAAAAAACTAAATTCGTTTCCATCATAAAACTATTATTGGCTGTGATGAAGAATACATATTTCACGTCCACATAGCGGTGCAGGTTTTGTTTTTATACTCTTGAAAACCAAGACCCCCCCAAAAAAACCCACACCGAAGATGGGTCTGGGGAGTCTGGCGCTGTCAAAACATAGCACACGTTTTGTCGTCTGCTGTCAGATCTGTAGTTTGCGCCAGCACAGACACGGTGTGCTTTGTTTCATTAGATGCAGTGAGTTTCGTTTTCAACTGGCACCATACTTGCCAGATCCAGCTCTGGTGTGCTTTGGATCTAAATGAAGTTATTTTTCTAAAACATCAGGGGTCGAATTTTATTTTTTGTGAGACACCGCTAAAGATGCTTTCGATTTAATAATAAAAAATAGGGTATTTAAGCAAGTTGCAGGGCATCAAGGTAAAACTTGTTGTAAGCGTGTTTGGTTACCGAGTAGGGCTCTAAGCATTTTTCTTGCCGTAGATGACGGCAGAGTATGACAAATATTTTGAAAAGTCACTAGCCACAGGGCTAGTGGGTTTGTGAAAACCACTAGCCCACCAAGATAAAGCACTAGCCCAAATTCTTGATCAGTTATAACTGGATTTTTATTTAATTTGTGTAAGATTACACATTTACGAGTATAACAGTAAAATGAAACAAACACTTAAATTATGTTGTAACTTTCAGTTTTGTCGTGTTGTACATGTACGTTTGGTCTTTTGTCAAGTGTGATCCATCGTTATTGTCCCATTTTCGCTTTTGCCCTCTCCCGGGGAGAAATAATTGATTAAACTCGTGGTTGGTATCTAAAACCACTATCAAAACAATTAAATTTAAATGAGGGTACGACAGTGTGACACACGGTAATAGATGGTTCAGTGTATTTGGTAGTGGGTTATGCTTTTAGGGCCTACTATTCATGTCGCCAGGAACGGTACTGTCAATTGCTCAAATACAGGGCATTATCCCATGTCAGACCGATATCAAAAGAATAGAACGGCGACATCTAATCCGTTGTTAATTGATGAACAAAAAAGGTATTATCTTGTATCGGCAGCTGTGAGACATTATCCAAACGATGAATTTCATTACCTATTTCAATGTCCACACTTTACTAACGAAAGATCAACCTACTTAAATAAATATTACTTCAACAGACCAAACACTTTTAAATTACACAAGCTCTTTAACACACAACAATTATCTATTATAAAGAAACTATATACGTTTCTTAATGTCATTAATAGTGTATTAAAAGACACGCCTTTGTCATAGATTTTTTCTCGGGTCCTATATTTTATCGTTTGTGTATATGTAGATAGATAGATAGATAGATCTTCGTCTTCCTAGAGAGATAGATATAGATAGGCGGTAATTATATGTATGTATGTGTTAATCAGCAGCCGCCATTGTATTGTGTATATATATATGTTTGTAAACACCTCAATCCAACACCGTTTGGTGTTCTGAGTGAATAAAGTTCTGAAGAAACGTAATAGCCCAAGCCGAGTCATTGCATGTGCGGTTATCATGACGTATGATTTCCGGTGGCGTACGGGCTCCCATTTTTGTAGGAGGGGGAGGCTAATTTTTGCCCGAATGAAACGAAAATGCCCGAATCTGGACAACATTATTTATTCATATTAGAAATACTGCCAAACAGCTATATAGGGTTGTAAATGAATCACTACTCATTTTTACATGGATTAAATCTAATATTGCGTGTAAACTGTTGGAAATGCATTGTGAAAAGGTTTCAGGCCAGCTCATTTTCCCCGAATACCTCTATCGTTTTTCTATTTCTCCTTCTAGCCAGTGCACCACAACTGGTTTGTCAAAGGCCGTGCTATGTACTATCCTGTCTGTGGGATGGTGCATATAAAAGATCCCTTGCTACTAATGGAAAAATGTAGCGGGTTCTCTGTAAGACTACTAGTATGTCAGTATATCAAAATTATCAAATGTTTGACATCCAATAGCCGATGATTAGTAAATCAATGAGCTCTAGTGGTGTCGTTAAACAAAACAAATTATCGAGGATTTCCAGCAGCACTAGGGGGTAGATACCCCCCCCCCCCCTTCCCCGTCTCATACGCTTATGGGCACATCGGCAAGTAATGAGGTCAACCACAGCACTTGCCATCAGTGCCGTGGTAAATTTTGAACCCTGGTGTACTATACTGAGTCAAATTAATAACTTCACAAACTAAAATTCGAATAAGGTCAGTGAGTGCTAAAAGCAGGTATTTTTCAGGAATAAATATTGTAACGGCAATGTCGACACTCCATTTGAAGCCCATCACAGCCCACGTGACCCGATCCATAGCACGTGCAAAGAACCATTGAGGCAAATAGTTTTTTCACGTTCCACTGGTCACGTGACTACAATAGCACACGTGTTTTCATCGTTACTTGCTCACAGTAGTCTGACAACGAAACAAACACATTAAAATGACATTTGTTACGACCTGTTTCGATGTTGCACGCGGGAACGTCAGTAGCTGACGTTGCAAGGGCGTTGGGTTGCAGTCGAAGGGCAGTTTATGATCTGCGGGCACGAGTACAACAAACGGGCACCAAAGCCCTCGACCGGGTAGACCACGTGTGACATCACAGGCAGATGACCGTCATATTGTGTTACGTCACCTCCGCAACCGTTCCATGACAGCTACAGCAACCAGTAATGACCTTTTCAGACGTCAGGTGTCCGCGCAAACGATCCGAAATCGGCTGCGAACTGCTCACCTTCACGCACGGCGCCCATATGTTGGAACCATTTTGATCCAATTTCATCGACTCCAACGTCACTGTGGGCACAACGCCACATGCGATGGACTCAGAGGGAATGGAATAGAGTAGTGTTTAGCGATGAATCAAGATTCACACTGCGATTTGCCGATGGCAGGCAGAGGGTTTGGAGACGACGTGGTGAACGTCATGTTCAGTGTTGTGTCAGTGAAGTTGACAAATTCGGAGGCGGAAATGTAATGGTTTGGGGCGTTTTCTGTGGAATTGGCCGTTCTCGACTTCTTGTCATCCGTGGCAACCTCAACGCTGCTGCATACCGCGACCAGGTGCTGGCCTAGGAACGTGTGCCCTTCATGGCAGCATGACAACGCCAGACCCCACACGGCCATCTTGACAAGGGATTACCTAAGGAACGCGGGCATCAATGTCATGGATTGGCCTTCAAGGTCGCACGACCTGAATCCCATCGACTCCGTCTGGGATGTACTGGGAAAACGCCTGCGCACTGTCAGGACCCCTCACAGACTTTGCAGGAACTTGGTGCCTCATTAGTGGAACAATAGCGCCGTATCCCTAATGCAGTCTTTACACGCATCAGGCAGTCAACGATGAGGCGTTGTCTTGCAGTTGTGGGTACACATGGAGGGCATACGCGCTACTGAGCCTGTGATTTCATCAGACGACCCTGCTTGTGAATTACCATTTTGACTGGTTTTGACGAATGCTGTGGGTGCATCGAACAGATTTTTGACTCAACATTTATTCCTATTCTATCTTTGAACGTCATACAATAAAAAATACCATATTTAACACGTTCTTCTGTCATATTTGCTAATTAGCCAAGATAAACGGTTGTGATGTTTTTAATTTGACTCAGTATATATGCATGCATACCGCATTTTAGACCAACAGTCTCCTGGATGGGTCGTTGTGGAACATGGCACACCAAACTTGGTTCTTCTCTTCTTGCGACCAGACTTTTTTCTGGTGTCGCCGATGCCTCACATGGTTCTGGCATTGCAGTATTCTTACTTCCTGTATACGCTGGACCAGAAATACTGTAGGGCGCCGCATCGGTTTCAAGATCTGACGCCGGTGGTGTTTCTGAAACAAAACAAAATGAATGAATGAATGAATGATTGAAAGAATCAATAATTCATTCATATTAATTAATTTATTCATTAATTCATTAAAACTGTTTCATAGTGATTGCTTGATTGGTTGTTGTTTTGTTTTAGGTTTGTTTTTTTTTTGTTTGTGTTGTTTTTGGGGTGGTGGTTGTTTTTTTGTGACAGACTTCTCTCTTTGTGCCCTCAGGAATTAATTAAACCGGTGGAGAAACATGAAGTCTAAATACCAATCCACACCGTTTATTAATTGAATAATTAATCCACTGAATTTAGGGAATGATACAAACCTCTGACATAGACGCGTTTGTCTTCGACCTGTGCTTCAGCTCGATCTCGCTCGCCTTCGTTCCTGTTTGTCGCGTCTTGTTCAGGGATGGGTAGTCCTGCTTTTTTTAACTGGTTTTTGATACTCGTTACGGCTGCAGTTTCCTTTATTTCTTGTAAGGAAATGTAAAAATCGTCGAACGCTTTCTGTGATCGTCGTGGAAGAATTTCCAACAAAACTCTTATTTTGTCTGTTAGTTTTCTTTCTGCCTGTGAAAAACAAAGTTTATTTAACTTTTATGGTTGATTTTACATTTTTCGTTCACACTATGTATATGTATGTATGCTGCACAGTGAAACCCTTCTGAACTGGACACGCAAAAGACCAAATAAAACGTCCAGTTTTAAGGGGTATCCAGTTTAGAGAGATTCTGTTCTGTACCGATATTTAAAAAGAAACCTTAAAAAACAATAGGTTTTGAGGGAATTTCGGTTTACTGGGTGGGTGTCCGGTTTCACTAAATGCCACCATTTTCTTCACGCCGGAATAAGTATAATTTTGCAATTTAATGGGATAGTACATTTTGCTTTACTTAATGTTTGTATTTAAAGATATATTTAGAAGACAAATTCTTTTAATTTTTCTCAGCTTGAAGACATTGTTCTTTTGCAGTTTTGTCCTCGTGTTTACTTCAGTAAATCGTTTCATTGTATTATGCCGTCTTGTACTCGACATGACATCGCTTGTCGGCAGTTATGCATTTTACCTTTGGGTATGAAACCTTTAAAATGACAGTAGTTTTTCTGCTCTTTCATAATTCTTATAGACAGTGTCCTTGTCTTAATTTTACGTTTGACCACTTCAGTCTGACGGCTGTCATCAGTAATAAAAGACTTACTGGACTGTAAATTTCGGATATATTTAAAGATTCTGGACATTGTAAATGATCGACCTCTTGGACGAATGAGTGTTCTTCCGTGTGATGCTTTTCAAAACTGGATGGCCAGCGAAAAAGGTTTTCAGTGCAATACTCATAGCAGTTACGATTTTGAGGTTTGCCGAATTCGGGGGGGGGTGGGGGGGTGGTAGTCAAAGGGGTTCCGTGACCCCTCCCCGCCCGTATGAAGTGTCTTTTTAATTACCTTTTTTAAAATTCATCATCCACAATATACAACACTTGCCCTGAGAACGCGGGATTCCTAGGCATCTTTAACACTACCTTCGGTGGCCCTGCAGGCCATCGGTCTACACGCTGGGGGATCCCAGGCATCTATAACACTAATCCTTGACCCCAAAAACGAGTGGGTCCGCAAGGCTCATGGGTTTAAACCACTTGCACCGACCAGTGCCCTGAAAAGGCCATGGTTTGTGCTTCTCAGGCATCTTTTAACACTATCTTGCCCATGAAAACGCGGGTTTCCTCTCAGGCATCTTTAACACTACCTTGCCCTGAAAACGCGGGCTTCCTAGGCATCTATAACACTACCTTGCCCTGAAAACGCGGGCTTCCCAGGCATCTATAACACTACCTTGCCCTGAAAACGCGGGGTTCTCAGGCATCTTTAACACTACCTTGCCCTGAAAACGCGGGGTTCCTAGGCATCTTTAACACTACCTTGCCCTGAGAACGCGGGGTTCCTAGGCATCTATAACACTACCTTGCCCTGAAAACGCGGGGTTCCTAGGCATCTTTAACACTACCTTGCCCTGAAAACGCGGGGTTCCTAGGCATCTATAACACTACCTTGCCCTGAAAACGCGGGCTTCCCAGGCATCTATAACACTACATTGCCCTGACAACGCGGGGTTCCTAGGCATCTATAACACTACCTTGCCCTGAAAACGCGGGGTTCCCAGGCATCTTTAACACTACCTTGCCCTGAAAACGCGGGGTTCCTAGGCATCTTTAACACTACATTGCCCTGAAAACGCAGGGTTCCTAGGCATCTATAACACTACCTTGCCCTAACAACGCGGGGTTCTCAGGCATCTTGAACACTACCTTGCCCTGAAAACGCGGGGTTCTCAGGCATCTTTAACACTACCTTGCCCTCAAAACGCGGGGTTCCTAGGCATCTTTAACACTACCTTGCCCTCAAAACGCGGGGTTCCTAGGCATCTTTAACACTACCTTGCCCTC
Source organism: Gigantopelta aegis (assembly GCF_016097555.1). NCBI lineage: Eukaryota > Metazoa > Mollusca > Gastropoda > Neomphalida > Peltospiridae > Gigantopelta > Gigantopelta aegis. The sequence goes on from NC_054707.1 coordinate 1,296,887, forward strand.
AAAACGCTGGGTTCCTAGGCATCTTTAACACTACCTTGCCCTGAAAACGCGGGGTTCCTAGGCATCTTTAACACTACCTTGCCCTGAAAACGCGGGGTTCCTAGGCATCTATAACACTACCTTGGCCTGACAACGCGGGGTTCTCAGGCATCTTTAACACTGTACTTGCCCTGAGAACGCACACTTTCCTAGGCATCTTTAACACTATTGTTTCCTTGCCCTGCTAAAACGATTAAGAGGGTTCCTAGGCATCTTTATTTTAAATTGTTCTTTTAGTAGGTAAGCATTCAAAACGAGCTTCTTCACTGTTATCAAGAGGCTTTTTTATTCTACTGCAAGGGTACCAAGTGTCTGTTAAAAACAATTTAAGTATAGGGGTCCAGGGGTTTCAGAAGTCTGTTAAATATTGGCATTTGGACCAAGTTATAATATTATGCAAATCAAAACATACGATTAGCGTGTTTTTGTCTTTCCTGTCTGGGTTTCTGATTTGTCTTTTGCATATAATTAAAATTTCTGTTCAGTATCAGGATGTTTGTGTTTAAGTTTTTAAAAATGGCGACGTATTGTATCACTGTTAGAACCGTTTTTGATCATTGGAATTAGAAATTACTTGTATTTTATTATTTAGATTATCCATTCCCGTACGTCCAAAATGTTTCTAGTCATTCTGTTGTTTGTAATTCCACAAAATGCATTGTTTTTATGATTCTGAAAACGCACGTACTTGTGCGAAGTAACGGTTATTAAAACGAGCCCTGATCTATTTTTAGAAGGTATTTCCCCGTTTCAACGTCATAGACTCGTTTCACTCTATTATAACGTTATCCAGATGTGTTACAGGTTTGAAGATTAATGAAAGTTAATGTCCATTTTTATGGGTTGAAATTAAGTCTGCAGCTTTAACATTTGTATTCTTCACACAAGTAATATTAGTGAGCTCCGTGGTCTAGTGGATAAGCTGTTGGACAATCAAGCTGACGACAGTGGTTCAAATCCCGTCAAAGCTGGCTCACACTTTCATTTGTCTTTCTCATCTATCACCCTCTGCCTACCATTCACATTATCTTAATATTAAAAAAAAACCTTTCCAATAGACCTCTTTCACATTCCACTGCGCATGTCCATGTTCGGAGCAACTCGTAGACGCTAACCGTGAACTCACGCGAGATCTCGCAAAAACAGCCCTGTGTATAAGTTGGGGAGGGGGGCATAAACAATGCGAAGCCACGCAATAGGAATGTGAATATCTCCATGATTAATTATTCTATCAGTAGGGAACCCGAAAATTCTGTCGACATCCAACAAAGACTTAGTGGGGACATTTGTGAATTATTGCTTATCACGAAATAAAAAATATTTTGTTGTTAACGCCCGAGAAACCATTGGTTCGGATCCGTACACAATAAATATCGGATATGGGCTGAAATAATATTAATGTCTGAGCGTGTATGTATGCAGATATTTATCGTATTTAACAAAAGCCATATTTTAAACAGGGTTTATAAAAGTGGTACTACAGTGCCCCCGCCCCCTCCGGCTTCTCGGTTGCTACCGACCTAAGAATGGTCAGAAATGTAATTGTATTAATATTAAAGGGACATTCCTAAGTTTGCTGCAACGTTTAATATGTTATCAACTGACAGAGCCTTTTTAACGATTGTAATTACATATCAAGTATATTTTGTTTTTGCATAAAATATTAGTGGC